>NC_086453.1:379698656-379946156 GCF_028390025.1 Pseudophryne corroboree
GCTCGGGCATATGTTACGCTTTAACAAAATGAGTTTCATACAGGAGACAGAGTTGTACAGTATCTGCCGTATTACAGAGGTCTGCGGCATTTTACTAAAGCCTAGCAGTGAATGCAGAACGAGGCACCATTGCGGCACCATAGCATCAGCACCATTGCGGCGTCCGTCACGACCACATCACCCGTCCCTTAGCTGCAGGTAACATTACTGAACAATGCCCGCTGCAAAAACCCTGGATTATAGAATCACAGAATGTGACGGCAGATAAGAACCACTTGGCCCGACTAGTCTGGCCATGTACACGCACACACACTAGGGTTAATATTTTTGTCGGGAGCCAATAAACCTACCAGAATATATTTTTGGATTGTGGGAGGAAACCGGAGTACCTACAGGAAACCCATGTAGTACATGGAGTACATACAAACTCCACACAGTTAAGGCTGTAGTGAGAATCGAACATATGACCTGGATGATGTGAGGCAGTACTCAACCGTGCGGCCCTGTACTGCTTAGTAAATGTTATATTCAAGCCGAAATATTTAAGTCTGGCTCCTTTAGGTCTACAGTCACTGCAACAACCTCTCCCCGCCGTCACCTGCCAGCGTACTCCCACTTGTCAGGTTCCTACTGATTTTATTTGTGTCTTGAAAACATAAAACCTGATCCCCCCCCCCCCCCCCCTTTCATTTGGACCCTATATTCTCTTTAATCTACTCCCAGGATATGACATATATTGCAGAGGTAAGACCAAAACTCTCCCACCACAGCGTAATTCCCATAATTCCAGGTACCTCCCCTCTAAAACGGTTGTATCTATTCAGTACCCAAAACCAGAGGCATGTCCCATTATATAGAGGTGAACCCAGAAAACAGACAAACCTTTTATTTTTTTAAAACAGAATAACCATATAAATGCTATAAAGGGGGTATAAGCAGAATAACCGTATAAATGCTATAAAGGAGGTATAAGCAGAATAACCGTATAAATGCTATAAAGGAGGTATAAGCAGAATAACCGTATAAATGCTATAACGGAGGTATAAGCACAATAACATTTGCTACTTTTTACCATTAATCGCTGAACTTTTTCATCTTCTTTTTTCTATAGCAAACGTAAGGGCAGCATACAGCACAGCGCGGCCTGGCCAGGATAAAGGGATGCAACGTATAATAGACTGCCTTCCCATCAGAGGCGTAACTAGGGTTTTTGGAGCCCAGGGCAAGATGTAAAATGGCGCCCCCCACCCCCCCAAAAAAAAAGCACACAAAAAGGGGCATGTGCGCGCGCCGAAGGGGCATGTGCGCGCGCCGAAGACGCGTGCGCAAAAAAAAGGCGTGGCCACACACCAGAAGGGGTGTGGCCACGCTCCAGAAGGGGTGTGGCCACTGAAGATGGCCCACAGTGCCAGTTACATTGCCCCACAGTGCCAGATACATGCCCCGCAGTGCCAGATACATGCCCCACAGTGCCAGTTACATTGCCCCACAGTGCCAGTTACACATACTTGCCTACCTGACCCTCTCCATGAGGGAGAAAATGCTCTGTTCCTGGTAATGTATGATTGCCATCACCTGTGGTGAGCTAGGTAATTGATAAGAAAGGTGTTTCTCCACAGGTGATGGCAATCATACATTACCAGGAACAGAGCATTTTCTCCCTCATGGAGAGGGTCAGGTAGGCAAGTATGCAGTTACATTGCGCCACAGTGCCAGATACAATGCCCCACAGTGCCGGATACATGCCCCACAGTGCCAGTTACATTGCCCCACAGTGCCAGATACATGCCCCACAGTGCCAGATACATGCCCCACAGTGCCAGGCCCCACTCAGTGCCAGTTACATGCGCCATTTGGTGCCAGATACATGCCCCACTGTGCCTGTGCCCACCCCCCACCCTGCCGTTCACTCGCCGGCCGCTTATGTGAGGGGAGGAGAGCGCAGCGCCTCTCCTTCCCCTCACCGCCTCTCCTTCCCTTCACTGCTCCGTCCAGGTCTCCCGTCCTGTCTCCGGCGGCTGTGTCTGGCGCGGGTTCGCTAGCCAATCAGAGCTCGCGGACCGACAGCCAATCAGGAGCCGGTCCGCAAGCTCTGATTGGCTAACGCCGGAGACCGGACACAGCAGCGCTGCTGGCAGCGCTGCTAGTGCTGGCAGCGGCGGTGAGGGGAGGGAGAGACGCTGCGCTCTCCTCCCCTCACATTTAGGGTTGACGGGGGCGAGTGGGGCATGATGCCCTGGCCGCCGGCGGCGCCCCCCTCTCCTGGGCCTGCCAAGGCGCCCAGGGCACGTGCCCCACTCGCCCTACCCTAGATACGCCTCTGCTTCCCTTACCACAGCTCTCACTGCCCCAGCATCCTTCCAATATTTCATTGCCAAGATCTCCCGGGACATCCTTTGTATCACTTGGTAAACTGTCATGGGGAACATACTGCGCCTCATTAATTGCAGCAGGTAACAGAGTGTGCACCAGTCACCGTGCGGCGAAAAGCGTGTACAAGTAACAATACACATCAGACTGAAGCGAGTCACAGGTCTCCATTACAAGCAAGAGAGGCCAGTGGCCACGGACTAGCACAAGACAGTGGAGGCTGCCCATTACTGGTTTCCAAGGGTTGGGTATGCGTTACCGCAGATGGGGATCCTGGCAGTAACTAGTACAGAATGACAATGAACCCTATCACCGCTTCAGTGTCACCCCCCACACTGAGCACCAACCACTAATACCCCTTAACTACCAAAGACCCAGGTCCAACTTGGGTAGTTGAACACAGTTTCAAGGTGTATCACAGCGGCTTGAAACCAATGTTCACACCGCAAGCTGGACCCGGGTTAATGGTGGGTCTTCCCTCTCCCGGCGCTCCCTATGCTTTTAGCGGACCCATGTTATTTTTCTCAGGCCCTTTCCCAATAAACTTGGATCCGGGTTGCCCCAGCAAGGTGCTGCTCCCCATACTAGTAGTGGGCACTTGTCTATGATGTCACAGGAAAGCGCCTCGCTGCCAATAATAGAGATGCAGATCTGACCCACTCTAGGTAGGTAAGAAGTGGGGGGGTGTTGCAAATGCCCAGTGCACACCTATAGTCAGTGGCATCTCCCACAGCCTGTAATAATAAGATTTTACTCACCGGTAAATCTATTTCTCGTAGTCCGTAGTGAATGCTGGGAACTCCGTTAGGACCATGGGGAATAGCGGCTCCGCAGGAGACTGGGCACAACTAAAGAAAGCTTTAGGTCGCCTGGTGTGCACTGGCTCCTCCCACTATGACCCTCCTCCAAGCCTCAGTTAGGACACTGTGCCCGGACGAGCTGACATAATAAGGAAGGATTTTGAATCCCGGGTAAGACTCATACCAGCCACACCAATCACACCGTATAACTCGTGATACTATACCCAGTTAACAGTATGAATATAACTGAGCCTCTCAATAGATGGCTCAACAATAACCCTTTAGTTAGGCAATAACTATATACAAGTATTGCAGACAATCCGCACTTGGGATGGGCGCCCAGCATCCACTACGGACTACGAGAAATAGATTTACCGGTGAGTAAAATCTTATTTTCTCTGATGTCCTAGTGGATGCTGGGAACTCCGTAAGGACCATGGGGATTATACCAAAGCTCCCAAACGGGCGGGAGAGTGCGGATGACTCTGCAGCACCGAATGAGAGAACTCCAGGTCCTCCTCAGCCAGGGTATCAATTTTGTAGAATTTAGCAAACGTGTTTGCCCCTGACCAAGTTGCAGCTCGGCAAAGTTGGAAAGCCGAGACCCCTCGGGCAGCTGCCCAAGATGAGCCCACCTTCCTTGTGGAATGGGCTTTTACAGATTTTGGCTGCGGTAGTCCAGCCGCAGAATGCGCCAGCTGAATTGTGCTACAAATCCAGCAAGCAATAGTCTGCTTAGAAGCAGGAGCACCCAGTTTGTTGGGTGCATACAGGATAAACAGCGAGTCAGTTCTCCTGACTCTAGCCGTCCTGGAAACATAATTTTTCAAGTCCCTGACTACGTCCAGTAACTTGGAATCCTCCAAGTCCCTAGTAGCCGCAGGCACTACAATAGGTTGGTTCAAGTGAAAAGCTGAGACCACCTTAGGGAGAAACTGGGGACGAGTCCTCAATTCTGCCCTATTCATATGGAAAATCAGATAAGGACTTTTATATGACAAAGCCGCCAATTCTGATACACGCCTGGCCGAAGCCAAGGCCAATAACATGACCACTTTCCGCGTGAGATATTTTAGATCCACGGTTTTTAGTGGCTCACACCAATGTGATTTTAAGAAACTCAACACCACGTTGAGAACCCAAGGTGCCACTGGAGGCACAACCGGGGGCTGAATATGCAGCACTCCTTTCACAATGTCTGAACTTCAGGTACTGAAGCTAGTTCTTTCTGGAAGAAAATCGACAGAGCCGAGATCTGTATCTTAATGGAGCCTAATTTTAGGCCCATAGACACTCCTGCTTGTAGGAAATGCAGAAATCGACCTAGTTGAAATTCCTCTGTTGGGGCCTTTTTTGGCCTCACACCAAGCAACATATTTCCGCCATATGCGGTGATAATGTTTTGCAGTTACATCTTTCCTGGCTTGAATCAGCGTAGGAATGACTTCCTCCGGAATGCCCTTTTCCTTTAGGATCCGGCGTTCAACCGCCATGCCGTCAAAACGTAGCCGCGGTAAGTCTTGGAACAGACAGGGCCCCTGCTGTCGCAGGTCCTGTCTGAGCGGCAGAGGCCATGGGTCCTCTGATATAATTTCTTGAAGTTCTGGGTACCAAGCTCTTCTTGGCCAATCTGGAACCACGAGTATCGTTCTTACTCCTCGCCTTCCTATTATTCTCAGTACCTTTTGTATGAGAGGCAGAGGGGGGAACACATAAACCGTCTGGTACACCCACGGTGTTACCAGAGCGTACACAGCTATCGCCTGCGGGTCCCTTGACCTGGCGCAATATCTTTTATAGCTTTTTGTTGAGGCGGGACGCCATCATGTCCACCTGTGGCCTTTCCCAATGGTGTACAATCCTTTGGAAGACTTCTGGATGAAATCCCCACTCTCCCGGGTGGAGGTCGTGTCTGCTGAGAAGATCTGCTTCCCAGTCGTCCACTCCGGGAATGAACACTGCTGACAGTGCTAACACATGATTTTCCGCCCATCGGAGAATCCCTGTGGCTTCTGCCATCGCCATCCTGCTTCTTGCGCCGCCCCGTTGGTTTACATGGGCGACTGCCGTGATGTTGTCTGATTGGATCAGTACCGGCTGGTTTTGAAGCAGAGGCCTTGCCTGACTCAGGGCATTGTAAATGGCCCTCAGTTCCAGAATATTTATGTGTAGGGAAGTCACCTGACTTGACCAAAGTCCCTGGAAGTTTCTTCCCTGTGTGACTGCCCCCCAGCCTCAAAGGCTGGCATCCATGGTCACTAGGACCTAGTCCTGTATGCCGAACCTGCGGCCCTCTTGAAGATGGGCACTCTGCAGCCACCACAGTAGAGATACCCTGGTCCTTGAAGACAGGGTTATCAGCCGATGCATCTGAAGATGTGATCCGGACCACTTGTCCAACAGGTCCCACTGAAAAGTTCTTGCATGGAACCTGCCGAATGGGATTGCTTCGTAGGAAGCTACCATTTTTCCCAGGACTCGCGTGCAATGATGCACCGATACCTGTTTTGGCTTCAGGAGGTCTCTGACTAGAGATGACAGCTCCTTGGCTTTCTCCTCCGGGAGAAACACTTATTTCTGTTCTGTGTCCAGAACCATCCCCAGGAACAGTAGACGTGTCGTAGGAACCAGCTGTGACTTTGGACTGTTTAGAATCCAACCGTGCTGTTGTAGCACTTTCCAAAATAGTGCTACCCCGACTAGCAACTGCTCCTTGGACCTTGCCCTTATAAGGAGATTGTCCAAGTACGGGATAATTAAAACTCCCTTTTTCCGAAGGAGTATCATCATTTCGGCCATTACCTTGGTAAACACCCTCGGTGCCATGTACAGTCCAAACGGCAGTGTCTGGACTTGGTAATGGTAATCCTGTACCACAAATCTGAGGTACTCCTGGCGAGGATGGTAAATGGGGACATGCAGGTAAGCATCCTTGATGTCCCGGGATCCCATGTAATCCCCCTCGTCCAGGCTTGCAATAACCGCCCTGAGCGATTCCATCTTGAACTTGAATTTTTTTATGTATGTGTTCAAGGATTTAAATATAAAATGGGTCACACCGAACCATGCGGTTTCGGTACCCCAACTCGTGTGGAATAGTAACCCCGTCCTTGTTGAAGTAGGGGCACCTTGAGTATTACCTGCTGGGAATACAGCTTATTAATTGCCTCTAGCGCAACCTCCCTGCCTGAGGGAGTTGTCGGCAAGGCATATTTGAGGAAACGGCGGGGGGGAGACATCTCGAATTCCAGCTTGTACCCCTGAAATACTACTTGAATGAAACAGGGATCCACCTGTGAGCGAGCCCACTGATCGCTGAAATTTTTGAGACGGCCCCCCACCGTACCTGGCTACCCCTGTGGAGCCCCCGCGTCATGCTGTGGACTCAGAGGAAGCGAGAGAAGAATTTTGATTCTGGGAACAGGCTGACTGGTGCAGCTTTTTCCCTCTTCCCATGTCTCTGTACAGAAAGGAAGCGCCTTTGACCCGCTTGCTTTTCTGAAGCCGAAAGGACTGTACCTGATAATACAGTGCTTTCTTAGTCTGTGAGGAAACCTGAGGTAAAAATATTTCTTCCCAGCTGTTGCTGTGGATACGAGGTCCAAGAGACCATCCCCAAATAATTCCTCACCCTTATAAAGGCAGAATCTCTATGCGCCTTTTAAAGTCAGCATCACCTGTCCAGTGACAGGTCTCTAATACCCTCCTGACAGAATGGACATTACATTCATTTTGGATGCCAGCCGGCAAAATATCCCTCTGTGCATCCCTCATATATAAGACGACGTCTTTAATATGTTCTCATGTTTGACAGGGTCACCGACCACGCTGCAGCAGCACGATCTGCAGGTCTCAGTCTAGTACCTGAGTGTGTAAATACAGACTTCAGGATAGCCTCCTGCTTTTTATCAACAGGTACCTTCAAAGTGGCCGTTCCTAAAACGGCAGTGCCACCTTTTTTGACAACCGTGTGAGCGCCTTATCCACCCTAGGGGATATCTCCCAGCGTAACTTATCCTCTGGCGGGAAAGGGTACGCCATCAGTAACTTTTTAGAAATTACCAGTTTCTTATCGGGGGGAACCCACGCTTTTCACACACTTCATTCATTCATCTGATGGGGGAACAAAACACTGCCTGCTTTTTCTCCCCAACATAAAAACCCATTTTTAGAGGGTTAATGTCAGAAATGTGTAACACATTTTTTTTATTGCCGGGATCAAGTCACGGATGTTCCTAGTGGATTGTGTATATGTCTCAACCTTGTCGACACTGGAGTCAGACTCCGTGTCGACATCTGTGTCTGCCATCTGAGTGAGCGGGCGTTTTTGAGCCCCTGATGGCCTTTGAGACGCCTGGGCAGGCGCGGACTGAGAAGCCGGCTGTCCCACAGCTGTTACGTCATCCACCCTTTTATGTAAGGAGTTGACACTGTCGGTTAATACCTTTCACCTAACCATCCACTCTGGTGTCGGCCCCACAGGGGGCGACATCACATTTATCGGCATCTGCTCCGTCACCATATAAGCCTCCTCATTAAACATGTCGACACAGCCGTACCGACACACCGCACACACACAGGGAATGCTCTGACTGAGGACAGGACCCCACAAAGCCCTTTGGGGAGACAGAGAGAGAGTATGCCAGCACACACCAGAGCGCTATATAATGTGGGGATTAACACTATAACTGAGTGAAATTTCCCCAATAGCTGCTTGTATATATAATATTGCGCCTAAATTTAGTGCCCCCCCTCTCTTTTTAACCCTTTGAGCCTGAAAACTACAGGGGAGAGCCTGGGGAGCTTTCTTCCAGCTGCACTGTGAAGAGAAAATGGCGCCAGTGTGCTGAGGGAGATAGCTCCGCCCCTTTTTCGCGAACTTTTCTCCCGCTTTTTTCTGGATTCTGGCAGGGGTATTTACCACATATATAGCCTCTGGGGCTATATATTGTGGTATTTTTGCCAGCCAAGGTGTTTTTATTGCTGCTCAGGGCGCCCCCCCCCAGCGCCCTGCACCCTCAGTGACCGGAGTGTGAAGTGTGTATGAGGAGCAATGGTGCACAGCTGCAGTGCTGTGCGCTACCTTGGTGAAGACTGATGTCTTCTGCCGCCGATTTTCCGGACCTCTTCTTGCTTCTGGCTCTGTAAGGGGGCCGGCGGCGCGGCTCCGGGACCGAACACCAAGGCTGGGCCTGCGGTCGATCCCTCTGGAGCTAATGGTGTCCAGTAGCCTAAGAAGCCCAATCCGGCTGCAAGCAGGCGAGTTCGCTTCTTCTCCCCTTAGTCCCTCGCTGCAGTGAGCCTGTTGCCAGCAGGTCTCACTGAAAATAAAAAACCTAATTCTATACTTTCTTTCTAGAAGCTCAGGAGAGCCCCTAGTGTGCATCCAACCTCGGCCGGGCACAAAATCTAACTGAGGCTTGGAGGAGGGTCATAGTGGGAGGAGCCAGTGCACACCAGGTGACCTAAAGCTTTCTTTAGTTGTGCCCAGTCTCCTGCGGAGCCGCTATTCCCCATGGTCCTTACGGAGTTCCCAGCATCCACTAGGACGTCAGAGAAAAACAATTACAAGGGCAGTTTTCTTATGAATATACACAAACATCTGATAAATCACTGCATAGCGCGATATTATCCCCTGCACGCATTACATGCCAGCACTTGGCATCAGCTGTGGCATTGTCAGCTTCCCACTGCTGGCAATGTAACTGTATCTCAGCTGTACAGTGCCCCGTCTGCATTATCACTGCAGAGTATACTGCTGGAGATGCGTGCTGCACAGTCTGCGCTAGGCTACTTTTCATTACAGCTCCAAGTCTCACCGTATCAGCTGAACAGTAAAAGTTCCTCCACATCCCGATATATATTGTGCTGTCAGTCTCCCAGCCACAGGTAAACTCATTTCACCTCCCCGCGTATTAGCCTCAGCTGCTCCTTGTGCACAATGGACCGGCATAACTCAGTTAATATTCAATTACACAGCACAGCTGTGTACAGCGCAGGGCTCTCCTGTTCTGTCTGAGCAATCTGCTAGCGGATGACTGAAAGCCACTCTCTCTACAAACAGGGGAAGACCAAGTCATGTCACTTATTGCCAGGCGGCCGCTTACCTATACACTACAAGAGCCAGCCGTCCCTCTATGAATTCTGCAAGTACCCAGCAGCCTGCACACCTAACCATAGCCAGATTAAGGGGGGGTTGCAGGGCATACTGTACCCCGGGCCCCCCTTTGTCAGGGGGCCCCCTGGCCAGAGCACACTGACATCACTAGCTTTCCCTCTTAAGCAGCAGCAGAACCAGCAGCCAGAATGTGAGCAGGACAGTATGCAGTGCAGGCAGAGACACAGGAATATCATGTTTCATGAGCTACAGACAGAGCTTTCCGACCAGAGGAGAGATAGGAGGGTGGAGAGAGCTGTAAGTGACCCAGGGATCCCAGCTTCTCCTCCTTCCCGTCTGGGTGTCTGAGTCCTGTGTAAACCGTTATGCAACTAAACCATTTGGGTCTAGAGGTAGAGACACACACAGAGAGTCCTCCTGAGTCCTGTCCCAGTGTGTAAGTAGTACAGAGGCTGCGGCTATTCTTGCATGTGACAAGATAAATTATTTTATTTTTCTATGTGTATTTTAAGGTTACATTGTCTTTGTTCCACTACAAGAAAAGTTTATAAAATAGTTGTATTTCAATTAGGTGGAGCTATAAACAGTACCCGGGCATTAGTAAACTATTAGTTAAAACTAATATACACCACTGATTTAAATGTAATACACAATCCATACCTCCCACCATGACCCATTCCAGGAGGGATAACATGCTCTCTACCTGGACTTCCTTCTTAATTTATGATTGTAATCACCTGTGGTGAAAACCTTTCTTATCAATTAAATAGTTCAACACAGGTGACGCCAATCACATATTAAGAGTCCAGTCCAAGTAGAGAGCATTTTGTCCCTCCTGGAATGGGACATGTTGGGAGGTATGCACAATTTTGAATACACATCCCCCACCTTTCATCGGGATCCCCCTGTCTTAAGTGCCCCGGGCACCCTCAAGGCTTAATCCGACCCTGCACTTAACGTGGCATCACTTGCTCCCTGCGGGTGTGGTATGGAAGGTCGACAGTAACTAGGTTGACAATGTCTAAGTCGACCACTATTGGTCGACAGTAACTAGGTCGACAGGGTCTTTAGGTCATGTTCTAGGTCGACAGGTCAAAAGGTCGACATGAGTTTTTTATGTTATTTTGGTGTCGTTTTCTTCGTAGAGTGACCGGGAACCCCAATTAGTGCACCGCGTCCCCTCGCATGGTGCCTTCGCTCTGCTACCGCTTCGCTCGGCACAGATTACCGTTCCAATCGTAGTCCACATGGATCGTTAAGTATGAAAAGGTTAAAAAAAGAAAAAAAATTGTGAAAAACTCATGTCGACCTTTTGACCTGTCGACCTAGAACATGTTGACCTAAAGACCCTGTCGACCTAGACACCCTGTCGACCTAGTTACTGTCGACCAATAGTGGTCGACCTAGACATTGTCGACCTAGTTACTGTCGACTTAGAGACCGGATCCCCTCCCTGCTACACGGAAGATGCCCTTTTTGGCTGTCTACCAAAAGAAGATGCAATGGTGGCCGGGGAATATTAACGTTTCTGCCTCCCATTCCTGTGCCATGTTTTCCAATCATCAGGTTATTTTAGTAAATACTGCCTCAGGGATGGGGTATATGTGTAATCCACTGCTTAATTAATACCTGTACAATAGACCTGCACAACAGCGTCATATACTGAGCTGATGATACACCGGACGGGTCCCACCGACACACTAAGCTGTGCTGGGGCTCTACATCTTACCGCAGCTCTCACGCCCATGAATGTCACTCCCTGCTTTATCCTACATCTGTCTACGGTAGAGGCAACAACATGGGGACCTACAGGTAAGTACTCTGACATATCCTCAGGAGGCCGGATGGTGGCCAGATGGCAGCGTTATAAAGTACAATTACAATATGGAGGCTATAGGTTGGTGTTATAATAATGGCACTAATCTGCAGTGTAACTGGATAGGGTGGGGGTCAGTACTACAAAGTAGGAAGGTCTATCTGTACAATGACTTACACATAAAGGTATGTACTGTACTGGTGCAGAATAAGCATATCCTTTGTAGCACCTACTGTAACCACTATTCATCCCACTCCTCTGATACAGGCTCCTATGGGAGGGGATATGGGGGGGTCATTCCGAGTTGATCGCTAGCTGAAAATGTTCGCTGAGCAGCGATGAGGCAAAAAACGGCACTTCTGCGCATGCTGCGCAATGTGCACGCATGACGTACTTCCACAACGGCAAATGTAGTTTCACACAGGGTCTAGCGAAGCTTTTCAGTCGCACTGCTGGCCGCAGAGTGATTGACATGAAGTGGGCGTTTCTGGGTGTCAACTGTTTTCAGGGAGTGTTCGGAAAAACGCAGGCGTGCCAGGAAAAACGCAGGCGTGGCTGGGCGAACGCAGGGCGTGTTCGTGACGTCAAAACAGGAACTGAACAGTCTGAAGTGATCGCAAGCGCTGAGTAGGTTTTGAGCGACTCTAAAACTGCGCAAAATAAATTTGTAGCCGCTCTGCGATCCTTTTCGTTCGCACTTTCTGCTAAGCTAAAATACACTCCCAGTGGGAGGCGGCATAGCGTTTGCACGGCTGCTAAAAACTGCTAGCGATCGATCAACTCGGAATGACCACCATGGTTCTGAAACTAAAATAAATATTTTTAATGTTGATATTTCATTCACATTCAAATAAATATAACATACAGTACAGTAAATCAATCATGAAATCGCCCTGACTTACAAAGTCAAGAAAAAGAGGAATTTAAAATGATTATTTACAGAGTGGCGATATATAGAGTATACATACAGCCGTATCACGCAGGATATGGAGCCACCATTACAGTTGGGAGAACACAAGGAACTGTTAATGACAGCGATTTCTTACTGCGCAAGGGGGGTTGTCCAGAGTTGATCGTTCTACTCGCTTGCTGGGGGCTCCACCCCGTGATGCAAACGCAACCTACGCAGCATGGCTGTGTGTGCAGGCAGTCCAGAACCATGTTTCCTATTGCAGGCCACGTCATCGACCGGCCCCAAAAACGCCCATGACATGCCTGCATTTCCAGCTATTCCCCCCCCCCCCCCCCCCCCCCCCAACAACTGCATCACCGCCCCCGGACACCCGTCGTCTGTTTCAATCATGATGTGAACGCATCCTTCCAGGATACGATCACATGATAGCCAGCGTACTGCGGTCACTGCGTGTGCACAGACTGCAAAAAAGCGCCCGTGAGAGCGATCGCGGCTATAGCGACTAGCCCCGAATACGGGCCAAGGACTTTACTTCTCGCGAGGAAAGCGTTAACACCATTAAATCCGCTATGTTCCGGCGCTCGTCACGTCACACGGGAGCCAAGGAGCGCTACGCATGCTGCACACAGTATTTGTTGTACGCAATGTTTAAAGTTCTCATGGCCCCAACTCTAACCCAAAATCATTGTATTTTATATCGGATAAACCACACGGGTTAGAAAATGGAAGGATAGGTCTCTAACGAACAGTATTGTACATCGCAACGGAATATGCTAGCGCTATATAAGTAACTTAATAACAATTTGTAGACTTCCAGGAACGTGAGCCTAAGAAACGGCACACACTCACTTACTGAAGGTAGCCTAAAAGGAACACTACATGCCACGTGTGAATAATGGCCAGAGAAATGCGGGTTCTCCTTCAGCAACAGCGTCTGCATCCACCGCTGCACCCCAGGAAATGGCTCCGTTACCAGGTACTAGACACTAATGAAATCACCTTTCTGATTGTGTCAGCTGAACAGGGAAATGTTAGTTCCTCTGACGCAGAGCTCACGGTGCTTCCTGAGAGGACGTTCCACCGAGACTCCTAATTGGTTAGGAACATACTGCGACGGGAGTGCGCAGATGCTGGTAATTGGCCCTCTGGAGTCTCCAGCCGTCCTCGCCTGTACAGTCAGCGCAACGGGTCCACACACAGCCGCCGAGGAGTGAGAATACTCAGGAGACCAGGACGCATGGCTGGTAACACACTCTCAGAACTGGGCCAAGCGGTGTTATGCAACCTACCTGCATCTGCCTGACGCTGCCTCCGTCTCTCTGTATTTACTGACACTTTTACCCCTGTGCGTCCCTGGTACCCTGATGCCTCTCTTTCGGGCAACCGAGTAGCTGCGAGCAGCGAGTATTTACCATGGATTAGGGTGGCAGATTTAAGAAATACAAAATGTAAATTACAGGTACACCCCCATTTCTGAGGCGAGGCTTCTATCCCAACATTCTGCAGCAATGGGTGCAATACAGCAGGCACAGCAGACATGGACCTCACAGACCACGCATGAAGGAGAAAGGTGGAAGGCATCGCTCACAGGGCTGAAATCCATGTTGTGCCCAAAAGCACAGCAGGAGGTGTGAATAAATATGTTACATCCAGCATTTATCTCATCTGCCACGAGTGAAGGGCGAGGGGGCTTCACCACAGGGGCGAGGGGGCGTCACCACAGGGGCGAGGGGGCATCACCACAGGGGCGAGGGGGCGTCACCACAGGGGCGAGGGGGCTTCACCACAGGGGCGAGGGGGGGCTTCATCACAGGGGCGCGGGGGGCGTCATCACAGGGGCGAGGGGGCTGCATCACAGGAGCGAGGGGGCTGCATCACAGGAGCGAGGGGGCTGCATCACAGGAGCGAGGGGGCTTCATCACAGGAGCGAGGGGGCTTCATCACAGGGGAGAGTGAGCTTCTATGGCAGGGGCGAGGGTGCTTCTATGGCAGGGGCGAGGGAGCTTCTATGGCAGGGGCGAGGGGGTCTCCTCACAGGGGAGAGTGAGCTTCATCACAGGGGAGAGTAGGCTTCATCACAGGAGCGAGGGGGCTTCATCACAGGGGAGAGTGAGCTTCTATGGCAGGGGCGAGGGAGCTTCTATGGCAGGGGCGAGGGAGCTTCTATGGCAGGGGCGAGGGGGCTTCTATGGCAGGGGCGAGGGGGCTTCTATGGCAGGGGCGAGGGGGCTTCTATGGCAGGGGCGAGGGAGCTTCTATGGCAGGGGCGAGGGGGTCTCATCACAGGGGAGAGTGGGCTTCATCACAGGGGCGCGGGGGCTTCATCACAGGAGCGAGGGGGCTTCATCACAGGGGAGAGGGGGCTTCTATGGCAGGGGCGAGGGGGCTTCTATGGCAGGGGCGAGGGGGCTTCTATGGCAGGGGCGAGGGGGCTTCTATGGCAGGGGCGAGGGGGTCTCATCACAGGGGAGAGTGGGCTTCATCACAGGAGCGAGGGGGCTGCATCACAGGAGCGAGGGGGCTACATCACAGGGGCGAGGGGGTTTCATAACAGGGGCAAGGGGGCTTCATCACAGGAGCGAGGGGGCTACATCACAGGGGCGAGGGGGTCTCATCATAGGGGCGAGGGGGTCTCATCACAGGGGCGAGGGAGCTTCATCACAGGGGCGAGGGGGCTTCATCACAGGGGTGAGGGGGCCTCATCACAGGGGCGAGGGGCTTCATAACAGGGGCGAGGGGGCTTCATCACAGGAGCGAGGGAGCTTCATCACAGGGGCGAGGGGGCTTCATCACAGGGGCGAGGGGGCTTCATCACAGGGGCGAGGGGGCTTCATCACAGGGGCGAGGGGGCTTCATAACAGGGGCAAGGGGGTTTCATAACAGGGGCAAGGGGGCTTTATCACAGGAGCGAGGGGGCTTCATCACAGGGGCGAGGGGGTCTCATCATAGGGGCGAGGGGGCTTCATCACCGGGGCGAGGGGGCTTCATCACAGGGGCGAGGGGGCTTCTATCAAAAGGGGCAAGTGGGCCACATCCAGGGGCGAGTGGGCTACTATTGCAAGGGCGCAGGGTCTGACTGGCCCACAGGGGTACCAGGGAAACCACCGGTAGGCCCCACTGCCTGAGGGCCCACTCCTTCCTCTAGGGAACAGGTTCCAGACTGTGCACTTGTATTATACATGGTAGATATGTTGCATTACACTGCACTAAACTATTGTGTATTTCAAGCCTCTGTGGAGGCTGGCCACACCCCCTTTGTAGGCTGGCCACACCCCTAAGTATGGTCCCCTATCACTGCATTCCCCCGTGGGCCCTTCATGCCCCAGTCCGACACGGCAGGGGCGAGGGGGCCTCATTACAGAAAATCGATGCCAAAGATGTGTTCTGCATTACTGGGCATGTGTGCTGTAATACCGGGAGCTAATAAGGCGGGGATAAACCTCAGAGCGCCTCTGATTCCACAAGCTGCCTGAGCTGAACTAAGGTTCTACCCTAAAAACTAATATTTAGCATAATTAAATAATGGAGCAGTATGTGGTGATAGTGGATGAGGGATGTTTGATAACGGGGCACATTCATTATCTCTTCATTTAAATAGTAGGTGAAAAGGACCATTCATTCTACTGCAGGATGTATCTAGGATAACTCCTGCTCACCTTCCAGTTCTGATCTGGCACCCTGTACTATGGCCCTCATTCCGAGTTGGTCGCTGCGTAGCGATCAGTGAAAAAAACGGCTAATCTGTGCATGCATATGCACCGCAATGCGCACGCGCGTCGTATGGGTACGAAGTCCTTTGTGGTTTTGCACTAGTTCTAGCGACGATTCCAATCGCACAGCCGAACGCAAGGAGATTGACAGGAAGTGGGAGTTTATGGGTGTCAACTGACCATTTTCTGGGAGTGTTTGAAAAAACACCGGCGTGGACGCGCATTTGCTGGGCGGGTATCTGACGTCATTACCGTGTCATCCGTCGTAGCAATCATCGTAAAGAATACGGAATAAAAAAAAAAAAAGATAACTGAAGATGAGAATTGCCCCCAGAGACGCCTACGCGCCTACTTTTCAGGGGAAATAATTGTATCCTTCTCCGCTCTGATTATTAACCAGCGGAATGCACCTTTGATGATGTATATTCTGCACTTTCACACGCACTGCGTAATATACACGGTGCACCGAGCCGTCCCTGTCTGTGAGGCCTGATCACTGCGTGTAACAGATACAGAATGCAGAACTGTCAAATGACACTTTGAGGTCACCACTGTCAACCGTCTGAATTATCCATTCTGCACGGTTCACGTCACATGTAATCTGCCGACTGTCTGCGTGTCACCTCACTTCTTCACTAAGTTTCCTTTATGATGATCCCGGAAAATGTGTTTCTGTGCGTAGGAAGCATCCGATGTGGAAGAGAATAGAGGGGAGAAGCTTTAAAGACGGTTTTAGGAAACAAAAGCGTCGACTTTATCAGCCAGGTTATGTATCAGACACTTGAACGCTTGGTTAATGAAGTGTGTAAGGGGGGGGGGGGGGGGGGGGGAAGGGGGGAGTGTTTGGATTCTACATGCACCAGGGTACTAGAGGAACAGAGATTCTGTCTGAGGAGTTCAGAGGTTTCATTATTGGTTACTTAAGCTGGTTAAGGCAACTAAATTTAGAGGTTGGGAAGTGTATTGGGAATAATTGTAGGTAGAGGAAAAAATCAGTGATGGACATTGTGTGCTCGGCGCCTCTGCTGCACGGTGAGCGGCAGTCCCGCGCCTCTGCTGCACGGTGAGCGGCAGCCCCGCGCCTCTGCTGCACGGTGTGCGGCAGCCCCGCGCCTCTGCTGCACGGTGTGCGGCAGCCCCGCGCCTCTGCTGCACGGTGTGCGGCAGCCCCGCGCCTCTGCTGCACGGTGAGCGGCAGCCCCGCGCCTCTGCTGCACGGTGAGCGGCAGCCCCGCGCCTCTGGTAAACTATGCAGAGACCGCTGTTGTGTACGGGGTTGCTGGCATTACAACTGGTGGCACAAAACCATGGGCGGTGAATGGGAGGTGAACGCATCATGGGGGTGGTCTGGCAGTCACGGGCGTGTCAGAGGCCATGTTTAGAGGAATTTCAGAAGGAGGAGATGCTGCGCCTGCCACAGGCTGGTACATACAATGGTGCGCTGATGGTGGATTGTGCAGTTCCACTGACGAAGTTGCACTGTCCAAGGGCACTGAATGTGGGCGTCTCAGGCTTGCAGTCGGTGCACGCTAGTACACAAGGCTGAGACTAGCATTTGCATATTAGCTCTGACACAGGCCCTCTAGGTTCCACAGTTATTCCTGTGTTGTGTAAACCTGTTTATTAAGTGGGACACGGAGCAGCAGCAGCTGCTGGAAAACGTGTACTGACAGCAAATATTACACAGTTGCTCGGAACAGATTAATTGCACAATACAAACACAAGACAAATATGTACAAAATTCTCTTCTTTTCTGGGTAAATGCATTAATATGTGCTGTATGGAGGGACCTGGTAACCTATTTCCCAGTACTACAAGCCATTTATCACCCTGACAGAATGCAGAGCACAGCTATCTGCACGTGGCTGGTGCAGAACAGATCTGGAGGATGGATAGATAGATAGATAGATAGATAGATAGATAGATAGATAGATAGATAGATAGATAGATAGATAGATAGATAGATAGATAGATAGATAGATAGATAGATATCTCACTGTTATGTACTACATACTGTAGGGGGAGATGGATCAAACCTTCCAAACAGGATAAATTGTGGAGTTGCCCATAGTGACCAATCAGCTTGTATCTAGTACAGTCTACAAACAAATATCTACTGTAGATCTGATTGGTTGCCATGGGCAACTTCACTTATCCTCTTTAGAAGGTTTGATACATCTCCTCCATAACCAGTGGATAAGATATATAGAATATATAATTCTTTATATTTTACAGCACAGACCAGCCCCTGTATGGACAGACGTAACAAAGTCTGACATAGGAGATAAATAATATAGCTGACATAGCAATGGAAGAACAAGAGGGAGGAGGGCCCTGCTGCTCACATCCAAGTAGGCCATGCCTCTGACAGGCTATGACAGCAGGGTAGCCCCATGAGAGCTGAAGCATGGCGACTTATCAGGAAATCCCCCACACAGGAGACTCCCTAACAGAGATACAGTAAATGACAACCGCTGCTCTGTGACTCCGGCGCACACACAACCAGCCGCAGACACGAGGCAATAAGGAGAAGGATCACGAGACTCTGCTACTCCGGGAACTGTGCTGATAGTGTCATGGCGAATGTCACAGGTGTCAGTATGGCGGAAAGACTGGGTCACACTAGGAGACATATAGGGGGTCATTCCGAATCGATCGCTCGCTAGCTATTTTTTGCAGCACTGCGATCAGATAGCCGCCGCCCATAGGGGAGTGTATTTTCGCTTTGGAAGTGTGCGATCGCATGTGCAGCCGAGCTCTGCAAAAACAGTTTGTGCAGTTTCTGAGTAGCTCTGACCTTACTCAGCCGCTGCGATCACTTCAGCCTGTCCGGTCCCGGAACTGACGTCTGACACCCGCCCTGCAAACGCTTGGACACGTCTGCGTTTTTCCAACCACTCCCAGAAAACGGTCAGTTGCCACCCACAAACGCCTTCTTCCTGTCAATCTCCCTGCGATCGGCTGTGCGAATGGAATCTTCGTTAAATCCATCGCACAGCAACGATCCACTTTGTACCCGTACGACGTGCCTGCGCATTGCGGTGCATGCGCAGTTTTGACCTGAACGCACCGCAGCGGAAAAAAACTAGCGTGCGATCAGGTCGGAATGACCCCTATAGTTCTCACAGCCAGCGAACGATAAATTGCTTAGTGTATCTGACCAAGTGAACAGCAGATGGCGATATGTTGGTACATCTATCTGTGTACCCGCCGAATCCACTGAACAGGACGTCACAAGCGGGCATGCATATTCAAACGGGCCTGCAAGCATATCAGGCAGATGATTGGTAAGTATGCACATGATCGTTTGGGCATAACCCTTAGCAATCATTAGATTGGTCAGCTGGCCAGGAAGAGCACCTACTGTATCAGATACATTAGAAAACCCTCTAAGCAGGTCCCTTACCTGTATGTCTGATGGACCCTTATGAGCATAACGGCCCTTTGCCTCTCTCTGTAGCTAGAACATTAAGGGCCACAGTGTTACTTCCCCACAACCCCCAGGGCCACCCTTCCACGGCGGGCACACTGCAGTAACGTAGTAATTAGTGATAACTCTCTGTAAGTGGCCGATAACCTGTGATTGATCTCCTATCCTGTAGCCGACCTCCCAGCCTCTAACAGCTGGAGACCACAGGTAACCCGCTCTAGATACATGGAACCAGAATAAGTACTAATCAGTTAGAAAGACAGCAGTGACCTATATTCACTGCATAACGCTGTAGTTCCTTATCCAGGACATCACAAGCAGGGGAAGGTACTGACCAGTCAATGCCGCAAGAGAAAAGTATTTTACAACATTTACAAATATAGGGGGTAATTCAGATCTGATCGCCGGGCTGCAAAGTTTGCAGTCCTGCATTCAGATAGTCGCCACCTACAGGGAGAGTGGATTTTCACAGTGCAAGTGTGCGATCCCATGTGTACACCGAGCTGCTAAAATGTGCAGTCTCTGCGCAGCCCAGGAATTACTTCTCCGGTGCGATCACATCAGATTGATCGGGGCCGCAGCTGACGTCAGGAACCCTCCCTGAAAACGCTTGGTAACGCCTGCGTTTTTCCGGACACTTCCTGTAAACGGCCTCTTCCTGTCAATCGACTTGCGATCGCCCATGCGATTGGCTTTTTCGCACCATCCCGTCGCTGGCCGCCGATGCCCGTTGCTGTTGTCCGACGCACGTGCGCATTGCGGTGCATGCGCAGCATAGGATCTATTCGCCCGCTGTGCGAAAACACGGCACAGCAATGATCAGATCTGAATGACCCCCACAGTTTTTTCTCCACTGCACTTGGAACAAATACCCGCATTTAATAACACCTCCCATTTTTGCGCATAGATTAAGCAAGCAAATAAACGTATCATAATTAACCAAATAAATAACTCAAAGGGGGGGGGGGGGGGGTTTAATTTAGCTTTTTAGGTGCCTTGAGGAAGTTTTCAAATGTTACACCGATTGGACGCGAGTACCGCGGGCGCCCATTATTTCTGCTTGCACCCTCCAGAAATTGGCTTTTTGCACATTTTTCGGCCAATAATTTAAACAGGCTGACGAAAAGTGATGGGCGCACGGTTACTTATGCCCGATTGCCAAATTAATTGAATATTGCCCAACACCTTAGACGGGAGATCAGATGCGAGAGAGGGCGCACAGAAACAAGTGAATCCCCCCCAATTATTATTGTTATATAGCTCAACTGCGATGGAGTGGGTTGGGTGGGCAGCGCTCTTACCGCCCTACTGTAGTCTCACAGGCGAGACTTCCGTTAAACAAGTGATGCGTTATTTAAGCAGAGACACGAGGCCTCCACTTCTCTGGCGG
The DNA here is from genome assembly GCF_028390025.1 of Pseudophryne corroboree. Classification (NCBI taxonomy): domain Eukaryota; kingdom Metazoa; phylum Chordata; class Amphibia; order Anura; family Myobatrachidae; genus Pseudophryne; species Pseudophryne corroboree. Next base: position 379,719,204 of record NC_086453.1, read on the forward strand.
ACGCAAACTTCATACACCGAGGGGGGAGATCACCTCAAGGCCACTATCATCACCCCATACAGACAAGAAGGAAAGTTCCCGGGGAAGTGCGCAGTCACACATGACCACAACTGAATTATACACCAGATAAAGGCCCTCATTCCGAGTTGTTCGCTCGCTAGCTGCTTTTAGCAGCATTGCACACGCTAGGCCGCCGCCCTCTGGGAGTGTATCTTAGTTTAGCAGAATAGCGAACGAAAGATTAGCAGAACTGCTACTAAATAATTCTTGCAGTTTCTGAGTAGCTCCAGACCTACTCCTAGATTGCGATCACCTCAGTCCGTTTAGTTCCTGGTTTGACGTCACACACACGCCCTGCGTTCGGTCAGCCACTCCCCCGTTTCCCCAGCCACTCCTGCCTTTTTACCTGGCACGCCTGCGTTTTTTAGCACACTCCCTGAAAACGCTCAGTTACCACCCAGAAACACCCACTTCCTGTCAATCCCACTACGATCCCTCCAGCGATGAAAAAACGTCGCTCGAGCTTGTGTAAATCTACAAAGTTTTGTGTGAAAGTACTTAGCGCATGCGCGCTGCGTACCATGCGCATTTTTGCCATTTTTTCACTTGATCACTGCACTGTGAAAATCGGCAGCGAGCGAACAACTCAGAATGACCCCCATAGAACACTCACTCATCCTTAGCGACAGGATCAGGAACAAGCACTGCTTTACGTGTAATACAAAAATAAAAGAGTTCACCATCTCTTAAGGACAATGGTCATGGTTCTTCCTATTTGTACGCCGTCTACGCAGTTGCAATTTTTCAGCCTACAAGCGTTGTAGCCGCCCAGACAGAGACCAATTGCAACATTTCAGCTACTGCGTACACATCTGCAACATCAATGCAGATGCAGGGAACATTAACTCCCTGAGTGAGTCTTTGGTCTCGCAAATTGGAGGCGGGAGCTGCGACAGTAACACCATGTTTTCTGCATACGGGGATCCAAGTGGCACAATGAAACATTTCCCGAAAACGGCCAGGACTCGTCTGCAGTTTGCCACCACCCTCCATTATGTCCCCCAAAATGGTCCCTTCATGTCAATCACGCGGCATCGCAAAAGTATCTGATCACGTGCGCAGAGCACCCACGACACATGCGCAGTCATCCCATAATCGCTCCGCTGCATAAATTAGGGCATTGTACAAAACTCTGTATCAGGATGACGGTGTAGCACCACCAGCCATGTGCTAATACAGGTTACAGGCACACGAGAGTACACGCATTGGTATACAGACGCTGGGAAAGCAGAGCGGTCACTGTGGCAATGGTTTATACATAGAGAGACACATGTCTTTATACAGAGTGACCTGCTGTTCCGGCTGTAGTTTCCTGTAAACATCAGATTTTGTTTGTGGCAGGAGATATCAATAGGAAATGTCTGTCAGACGTTTAAGGTTTGGCTGCAGAGCACACAATCCGTCTGTGATGAACGTCTCTGGCGCTGTCCTCCTCACTTCCTGCACTTTCACGCTGGCACTTCGTAAGCTGCCTTAAATAGTTTCCATCAGGAACAAAAATGTTTCTGTAGGGACGGACGCCAGTTGTCCCACGTGGAGCCGGAGAATATCTGATTCCTCTATTGCCATTGCCACATGGAGGTCAGGTGGGGCAGCGAAAGGCCAGGATATGTGGAGGAAGGTCAGCATGGAATCCGTGTAATTGGACGGCATGTGAGAACTCCTCGGCCCTGAGCCAGCTAGCAGCAGATACACAACACAACAGTTATGTCTTCATAATAAACCTGGGGGGCAACCATCAGCAACCAGCATATAAGACCCCCAATCCCAGCGTTCGTCAGGCTCCACCAACCACTGGCATAGCGGATGACTACTGCAATTCCTTGATGAGTGGCCATGTTGGACAAAGTCTGGCCAAGGGGATTCTTCCTGGAGTGCGCCCGAATCACGGCTAGGACTGTCAGCAAAACCCTAGCTGGATGGACACCTACCTCCCACAGCAGACTGATAATAGAGACAGTCAGATCCTGGCTGGGTGGCTACGGCCGTGCCTAATGCATTGCTAAGAACACAGCTGACGGATCCTGGTTAGGTGGGTCTAAAGCTTAGCCACCGACGAACAGAGCCTGGAACAGAGTGTAAGCCTGCGGGCAGGTCCCGTCACCTCTGTCTCTTTATATTGCTGCTTTGTTTCCAATTGTACAGCACAATGGAACATGCAGGCGCTATATAACTAAATGGTAATAAATTTCTGCATACGGGGATCCCAGACAGAACAAAACATTTGGTTTTGTTATGTCTGGGAATCCAGAGGGAAGCCTTCCAGGCACTGAACAGATCTGTACTGGAGATTGGGCGCTCATACCAACGATGTTACGTTCCTTAGATCACAGGTTCTCAAACTCGGTCCTCAGGACCCCACATGGTTCATGTTTTGCAGGTCACCTGTACATTTTTAAAATGTGACAGTTGGTGACACACAGTGCAGCTGCGGGGTGACATGGAAGACGTGACCTGTGTGGGGTCTTGAGGACAGAGTTTGAGAACCACTGCCTTAGATGATAGGGGGAACGCTGACAGACCCGGATAATGTCCTTACTGAAAGATGAATGATACGGGGTCCAGCAGATCAGCTCAAAGGGAACAAACATGGAGTAGTGTAATCCAGATAACAATAACGAGGGGCGTCAGCTCCAGAGAAAATGACTCCTACCCAACTAAATGGTGTACACTTGTGGCAGACACAACCACACAATGGGAGAGGGCACTGCCCACACGGGATCTACTTCAAATACTCACTTCCTCCCGTAAATCATATTCTCGTCCATCGATGGTCCCCCACCGGTATTAAACAGTTTTGCCATCGATGGCAGCGATTCCAATAGTTGGCCACCACCGATAGTAGCCTTTGCCCAGAGGGTTTGTCTTTTCCCGATTACATACAGATGGAGCCCTGCTCATCTATCCATTTAATAGGATTAATTTAGCCAGTGCTGTCGGACTTAATCCCCTGCTGTAATGACGTAATCCCCTGCTGTATTGTTCTCTGTGTATTGTATTGCAGCTGAGAACAATAGATGAAAGGCTTATGCTAATACACCTTGGTGCACCTAGGTGCAGCTGAGAAGGCTAGATGAGCGAGGCTCCATCTGTACACTGTACTGCACTGTGGGTGAGAGCCGGGGGTAGTGCAGGGCTGCTGACTGACAGCGGAGGCCCTATAGAACCAGATGGACCATCCGCACCCCGGCACACTGTACGTCACATACAGAGTGCTCACGTCGCTCTATAGCTGACTTGGCAGGCTCACCTCTCCGTCAGCAGCCCTGCACCACCCCCGCCTCTCACACACACACACACACATTACCAGGGATCCAAACTAGACTCCTCCCCCATGCCCACCCCCAAGTCAGACGTACTACCCTTAGAACGAAGCTGCCCAAGCATCGTGTATGCGCAAAGGAAACCATCGATGGTACTTGACCAGATAGTTTGTTACCATCAATAGTCCCGTCCCTACTTCCTACTAGCGGAGACCTCTGCTGGAAGACATCAGTAATGACATATATACAGAATGACTCACTGCACAGCAAATAGTAAATTAGCCTTTGAATGTATAGGTTCTGTATTGGTCACCTCTAGCACTGAGCTGCATTCTGACCTGGTCTACGTCTTAGATCTGTCTCTGTCTGATAAGCACCTGTCACTAGGACGTGCTTCCCCCAGAATCCAGGAACCACCTACCGTGTGTGACCCGACCATCCTGCAGCCCTCTGTGTTACAGGCACTCTCACATAACTCACCTCTTCATTATAGCTTATACCACCCCTTCCATGCCACTTCCAGATACCACCAAGCCATCTAGCTCCAGGCATGGCCAACCTGTGGCTCTCCAGCTGTTGTGGAACTACAAGTCCCAGTATGCCCTGCCACAGTTTTGCTATTAGGGATGGCTATAACGGTGACAGAGCATGCTGGGATGTGTAGTTTCATAACAGCTGGAGAGCCTCAGGTTGGCCAGGCCTGGATTACCCTCACCCTGCAGACTGTAAGCCCCTGTATGGATTGCCCGCTCTATCCTCTATCTCATATCTGTGGCTTTTCCGTCCACCACGTTTTACATTGTGCCATCTGTATAACGCTACCGCACAGCAGAGTCATGTGAGCCTAATAAATAGCCAATGAGGAGGATTCCTGCTCTCATCCAGTACCCAATACACAAAGCGGATTGCGGTGTCATAACATTAGCGCGGCTCCATGTGCTTATACGTGGTCAGATATAAGAGATCTCCGGGAGCCATATAGCCGTAGCACGCCCAATTATAGGGATAAGGTAAAACTTGTTGTTGGAATTTCCATATATCTCAGTGAGTACTAGTCATTCCTGGCTGGCTGACAGGTCACTCGTACTCTCAGACTGGCCTGACTGCTGCCTGGAATAAAGCTTCATTTGCTAAACCATTACCCAACCACAGGAAACTGCACTTAGCCTTTATATTCTGTAAATGGAATAAGGAGAGTATTTACTATCAAGCTGAATGCCAGCAGCAGGCAGATCACAGGCAGCAGGAATAGAATGTGTGTAAACACAGATCGGGATCACATCAGCGTACCCAAGCACGATGTGATTAAACAGCCGTTAGCGGCATGAAAACGCACATGCCTATTCAGGTCTACTAATAGCAGCACATGACACTAGTCTAATCACCTGGCAAAGTGGCAGAGCTGCATTGGTTTTGTGCTGGATGACTGCATCAATGAGATACCTTGCACAGTTCCTAGATGCAGGCAGGCGTACCGGACTGTACACACCAGGACAAGGATGTGTGTATGTGAGACCGTTTCCAGTCTGGACCGATAAACCCAACTCAAACACTAATTAGCACCAAACAGACTGCCCGGCCCCTGAGGGTGCTGCACAGGGCAGAAAAGTTTCACGGTGTTGCCATGGGATTGCAGCGGCGGTGGCGGTGCACTGTTGCCATGGAAACAACCATCCCTAAATTAGCATCCTCAGTAGTTACTGCCTGGCGCTCTCCTCTAGGGAAGCAGCAGACGGACCACAGCTGGACAGAACTCATAACAAGAGGAGAGACAAAACTATAAATAGCCAAGGCTTCCATCAGTCCCCTGCATAACCCGTACGTTATAGGTGCTCCCATAAAGAGACATAAGCCGCAAATCAGGGGACAGCGCAAAAGACGACGTAGGAAGAAGTTATTACAGTACTGACCTGCACTCACTGTTCACCATGATTTCCATCTCCCGGCTCTCCTTACACAGCAGGGACCCCCAACTGTTCAGCCGGTGCCCACGCCGCCTGGGAGAGGTGCTTGGCGTGGAAGAGTTTGAGCGGGCGCTGTCCTCGTCGCTGGATGGTGTGATCTCTATAGACGGTAGCTGCAGGTACTCCAAATTCCCGGTACAGTCCGAGGTGTCTGCGGCAGTCTCCCGGTTTCGCTCAGGCTTCGCGCGTTTCATTTTGAAGCGCCTGCGCCGCTGGCTGGGAGTGCTGCTGGCCGACGTGCCGGCGCTCAGATTTGGGATTTGCAGTTCGGGGATCAGCAGGTTCTCATTGATATCGCCAGCCAGCATTGTGGAACTCCTGATGAAAGCAGAAGCAAGGCCGGAGAGCCTATCAGACAAGTTTCCGGGTAACACTACTACAAGAGTGACAGGAAGCCTCTTCTCGCAGCTGTGAGCTTCCTCCGGTCGCAGGCAGCTCCTTCTGAGCCGGCCGTGTTGTGTTCTCATGTAACTCCGCTCAGCCCCAATCAGGAGACCCTACAAGGCAAATGGGAGAAAAATAAAAACACTGAAGAGGCTGCAAGTCCTAATACTTCCGAGACATCGCCGTGAGCAGAGGAGAGACGTATAGTATTATAGTGGTGGCAGAGATAAGGGGTGGGAGGGGGGAGTGTGTGAGGACGGATACCAAATGCAGAAGCAGCAGCAGCAGCTGCCAGTGTAACCCAAGCTCCTCTGTAGCTACAGACTGACACAGGAAAACTCACTGCAGGGAAGATGTAAGTTAGATTAGCGGTAACTTTACACACCTGTCTGTTGTGCCAGCCATTACTGGGACAGAACGCACGCCGTGCAAGGCACCTAGCGATACCAGACAATACACAGAAAGTCAAAGTAATCCAGATGCCATACAAAGAGGGAATGAATGAGGAGAAATCCTGCATATAGCTCCTTGGTCTGTATCTGACTGGTGATAACACCTCAGCGTCAAATATCATCACTTCACAGGGGGAGCAGAACAGAGCTGCAGAGCAATACTGCCCCCTAGTGAGGGGCTAGCAGGGTGCAGGAATCACATTCTACATTGGACACAAAAGGTCATTTAATATAACTCTGAACGTACATGTTCATATTACCACACAACATTTTACAGGAGCCAAGATATCCCAGAAAATAGGAATTTAATACCTACCGGTAATTCCTTTTCACATAGTCTGTAATGGATACTGGGGAACTGTACTTTAGTACCGTGGGGTATAGATTGGGTCCACTGGAGCCTATCACTTTAAAAACCTTTAGTGTGTGTGTGTGTTGGCTCCTCCCCTCTATGCCCCTCCTACCAGACTCAGTCTAGGAAACTGTGCCCGAGGAGACGGACATACCATGAGAGAAGAAAACAGATACAACAGCGGTGAGGCACTAAGCCAACACACAACCATAACCGGAAAAGGAGGGCGCTAACCAGAATAGAGGATAGCAACACCAACCATAACAAGGATAGCAAAGCTACCCCAACAATATAAGGGGACCACATTGGCGGGCCAACCAAACACTTACCAAGTAAGCAGTAAATCGAAGCACTGAGGTGGGCGCCCAGTATCCACTACAGACTACGAGAAAAGGAATTACCGGTAGGTATTAAATTCCTATTTTCTCTTACGTCCTAGTCGATACTGGGGATCTGTACTTTAGTACCATGGGGAAGTCCCAAAGCTCCCAAATGGGTGGGAGAGTGCTGAGACCCCTGTAAAACCACCTGACCAAACTGAAGGTCATCCTTGGCCAAGGTGTCGAACCTATAAAACTTAAAAAAAAGTGTTCGAACCAGAGCAAGTAGCAGTTCGGCACAACTGTAAGACCATGACACCCTGGGCAGCCACCCAGGAAGAACCCACAGATCTCGTTGAGTGGGCCTGAATAGATGTCGGCAAAGGCAGAGCCGCCGAAGTACAGGCTTGTTGAATGGTCAACCTGAGCCAACGAGCAATAGATTGGTCGTCCGGCTTCTAATCAATCTTGGTGGCATCATAAAGGACAAACAGCAAATCAGATTACCGATGACGGGCCGTCCTCTTGACATAAATCTTCAGAACCCTCACCACATACAAGGACTCTGGGCCAACGGAAGCGTCAGACAACACTGGAACCACAATGGGTTGATTCACATGAAAAGCTGACACCACTTTTGGCAAAAACTGAGGCCAGGTCCTGAGTTCCGCCCTATCTTCATGAAAAATCAAATATGGGCTCTTACAGGAGAAGGCCCCCAATTTAGAGACACATCTGGCAGATGCCAATGCTAGTAACATCACAGTCTTCTAGCTAAGAAACTTCAATTTCACCCTATGTAAGGGGTTCAAACCAGTCCGACTGAATGAAGGACAAAACCACATTCATATTCCACGGAGCCGTGGGAGGTACAAAAGGAGGTTGCATATGAAGAACTCCTTTCAGGAAGGTCTGTACTTCTGACAATAGAGCAAGTTGCTTCTGGAAGAAATTAGAGAGTGCCGAAATCTGCACTTTGATGGAGCCTAAACGTAGGCCCATATCCACTCCTGCTTGCAGGAAAAGTAGAAAGCGACCAATCCTAAAATCCACGGGAGAAACCAATTTTCACACCATGAAACATACTTTTTCCAGATACGATGATAATGTTTTGACGTAACCATCTTTCTGGCCTGGACCATAGTGGAAATAACCCTGGAGGGAAGACATTTTCTGGCTAGAATCTCCCTCTCAACTTCCAAGCCGTCAAACATAGCCGCGGTAAGTCTGGATAGACGAAAAGACCTTGCTGAAGAAGATCCTTTTGAAGCGGCAGAGGCCAGGGATCCTCCAGAGCCATGGTCAGGAGGTCTGAATACCACACCCGTCGAGGCCAATTGCTTGAACGCCTTCACTTCTTAGTCTTTTTAGAACCCTTGGGATAAGCGGAATTGGAGGGAACAGGTACACAAACTGGTATATCCATGGTGTCGTCAGGGCATCCACTGCTACAGCCTGTGGATCCCTCGTTCTGGAACAGAAACGGCGTAGCTTCTTGTTGAGACGAGAAGCCATCAGATCTATCTGCGGACAGCCCCACCGGTGAATTAACTGTTGAAACGCCTGAGGATGTAGGCTCCATTCCCCCGGATGGAGGTCGTGTATGCTGAGGAAGTCTGCTTACCAGTTGTCCACCCCTGGAATGAATATGGCTGAGATGGCCTTTGTGTTGGCCTCGCCCAGAAGAGTATCTTTGACACTTCTCGCATTGCCGCTCTGCTTCTTGTTCCTCCTTGCTGATTTATGTACGCTACTGCCGTGGCATTGTCAGATTGAACCTGGATAGCTTGATCCCTCAGGAGATGGGAATCTTGCAGAAGGGCATTGTAAATTGCCCTGAGTTCCAGGATGTTTATCGGCAGAGTAGATTCCTGACTTGACCATATCCCCTGGAACTGGGCCCCTTGGGTCACAGCCCCCAACCCCTAAGGCTGGCATCCGTTGTCAGTAGAATCCACAAATGGATATTGAAACTCCTGCCGTCTACTAGGTGAGGCACTTGTAGCCAGCACAATAGAGAAATCCAGGCTTTTGGAGATAAGGACACTTGCTGATGCATGTGAAGGCGAGACCCTGACCATTTGTCCAGCAAATCCAGTTGAAATGGCCGGGCATGAAACCTACCGTATTGGATTGCCTCGTAAGCGGCTACCATCCTGCCCAGTAAGAGTATGCAAAGATGTATTGATACCCTGCGAGTGAGGAGTACCGAGCGGACCAAAGCTTGTCCATCAGAAGAAACTATTTTTGAGACACTGTATCCAGTATCATTCCCAGAAACTGAAGTCGTTGGGCTGGTTCCTGGTGAGATTTCTGAAAATTTAAGATCCACCCGTGACCCGTAAGTAGGCGAGTCGTCAGATTGATGCTGTGCAGTAGACGTTCCCTGGACATAGCCTTTATCAGGAGATCGTCCAAGTAGGGGACAATGTTGACTCCCATCATGCGCAGTTGCAGCATCATCTCAGCCATGACCTTTGTGAAGACCCTCAGAGCTGTGGAGAGGCCAAAGGGTAAGGCCTGAAACCGGAAATGGTTGTACAATATGGCGAACCTGAGGTAAGCCTGATGAGGGGGCCACATGGGAATGTGCAGGTAAGCATCCTTGACATCTAGAGATACCAGGAATTCCCCCTCCTCCAGACCGGACACCACTGCACGCAGGGATTCCATCTTGAATTTGAATACCCGTAGATATGGGTTTAGGGACTTCAGGTTCAAGATGGGTCACACCGAACAGTCTGGTTTTGGAATGACAAAAACACTGGAGTAAAAACCCCTGTTGCGTAACGGAGGAGGTACTGGAACCACCAGTCCCGTCTGCAAACGTTTTTGAAAAGCCTCTTGCAAGGTAACTTTTGCTGCAGGTAAAGATGGTAAGCCAAAAAAGCAACCTCAAACTTAGAAAGTGCTAAGCTCTTGTGTGTGTCAGCTGTGCAGCTCCTTAATAATAAAATACACCTCCTCTCAATTGTGCACTGCTGCTTTCAATAATGGGTTTGTTGAATCCCAATAGTTTATATATAAATCAAAGAAAATGGTTGAAAGCGCTGTCCACAATAAAGGAGTTTTTTATTTGATTAAAAAAAATTATAAGATCACTATTCACATATATCCTTATCAATACTGATCTAAAGATGGTAAGCCCGACTTGAAAAATCTGTGAGGAGGAAGTGCTTGAAATTCCAGCCGGTATCCCTGGGAAATGAGGTCCCTCACCCAAGGATCCCTGCAGGGCTTCGCCCGTGTTGAAGGCGAGCACCTACCTGAAAGTCACCTTGCTGCTGGGGCCAACCGTCACGCAGAAGGCTTTGCGGCAGGGGATCCGGTGGTCTGGTCCAGGGATGCAGCAGTTGCAGGTTTACGGGACTTAGCATGAGATCCTCTGGGAGTGGTGGAGACCCCTCGGCCCCTGCCTCTGAACCTTGCCACACGAAAGGACTGCAAGGAGGATCCCGAGTAAGAACGTCTGGCAGGTGGCGCAGCTGACGGCAGATAGGTAGACTTACCCGCTGTTGTCTGAGACATCCATTTATTTAACTCATCTCCAAACAAGGCATCACCTGTAAAGGGAAGATTTTCTACACCCTTTTTGGAATCAGCATCCGCGGACCATTGATGTAACCACAGAGTTCTGCGGGCCGAAACCGCTATAGCAGTAGTGCGGCCATTTATCTTACACAATTCTTTTAAAGCTTCGCTCATAAAATCGGCAGCATCCTGTATGTGTTGCAGCAGAGTAATGACTTCATCCTGGGGCACTCTGTCCAATCCATTAATAATATTATCAGACCACTTGACTACTGCCCTTGAAATCCAACCACAAACTATTGTTGGGCGCTGCTGCCGTATATATTGCCTTGACAGTGGTCTCAATCTTACGGTAAGCAGGGTCTTTTAGGGATATAGCCCCTGGTACCAGCAGTACCGATTTTCTCTGACGTATCGACTGATGGGGGGAGGGGGTGGGGGGGGTCCCATAACTTCCTGTCCTAAGCTGGGAAGGGAAATGTAGATAAAAACCTCGGAGGAGTTTGATTTTTTTGTCAGGGTTCACCCATGCTTCCCTGGCCAGGGAGTTTAATTCCTTAGACACAGGAAACGTGGCTGAGGTTTGGGGTTTTACATTAAAGTACAACTCCTCATCTGGTTCTGCCTCCTGATCTGGTATGTGAAGAACCTCTCTTACAGCATAAATGAGAGCCTCCACCCCGGGGGAACAGAGAGCTGTCCTCATCCATATCATCATCATCCACATCAGGCTGATCAAAATCAGACTGGAGCACCTGTGGCAGTGAGCGGTTATGTGAAACCACTAGAGGGGGCTGAGAAGCCTTTCTGGTATCTGCTGCTTTTGCCACACAATCAATAGACTATTTTAACATCTGTCTCTCCTTCTTAGCTGTAGCTAGTTCTGAATTCACATTGTGAATCATGTTCTTAAAAGTATCCAGCCAGTCAGGTGCCTGTGAACTATGTCCATGTGGAGATAATGGTGGTCATTCAGAGTTGTTCGCTCGTTGCCATTTTTCGCAACGCAGCGATTAGGTGGAAAATGTGCATGCGCATGGTACGCAGCGCGCATGCGCTTAGTAATTTAACACAAAACTTTGGAGATTTACACAAGTTTGAGCGACGTTTTATCAACGCTCGAGTGATCGTAGTGTGATTGACAGGAAGTGGGTGTTTCTGGGCAGCAACTTGACGTTTTCAGGAAGTGTGATAAAAAACGCAGGCGTGCCAGGAAAAAACGCAGGAGTGGCTGGAGAAACGGGGGAGTGGCTGGCCGAACGCAGGGCGCGTTTGTGACGTCAAACCAGGAACTAAACGGACTGAGCTGATCGCAATCTAGGAGTAGGTCTGGAGCTACTCAGAAACTGCAAGGAATTATTTAGTAGCAGTTCTGCTAATCTTTCGTTCGCTATTCTGCTAAGCTAAGATACACTCCCAGAGGGCGGCGGCCTAGTGTGTGCAATGCTGCTAAAAGTAGCTAGCGAGCGAACAACTCGGAATGACCACCAATGAGCACTGTTCACACATGAGGGACCCCGCTGAAGAATGGGAAGCGTTACAAGCAGCACACATAACCATGTCAACAGATATAATATTGTACACAATGATAATGCAGCGAAAACCCACTGAAAACACCTCCATACAGACCCTAGAGAGCCCCTGGAGTGACACAGAGAAACGGAGACCAGCACACACAACACAGCAGCGCAGTGTGTAAAAGTATGTGTATCCAGTAGCGTCAAGAGAGGGGAAAAGTACAAATTACCTGGGCACAAGTCTGATGGAGGGGCCCACGTGTGTCCCCCCCCCCCATCTAGAAGCAGCAGTTGCAACTTTTTCTCTCAGCCCAGCACACATACAATTTTTTTCTGTATTTTTTTTCTAAGGGTGCATTACCACGCCTCCCGTGATTAGGCCATGACCCCTTGAAAAGTACCTGGGTCCAGCCAGGCTCTCTACTGCCCTGGCTGGGAGTTATTATTATTATTATAGTCATGCCATGCTTCTGTGAGTGGACGCTTCTCATGTGCTGGACACGCCCCCAAAGAGGTGTGGCCATGCCCCCAGCATGTTGTGGTCACACCCCCTCCAGGGGGTGGGGGCAGGAAGTTGTTGTACTGGGGCCCAGGATTTCTCTTGGCAGCCCTGTGTGTATCACCTTACTTATGTGCAGCGGCGCTACCACTGATGTGCACCCCCCCCTGCTATGACCCCCTGGTACCAGTACAGAGTCTGTAACAGCGTGGGTCTGTGGAGGAACAGCATGCATGCAGCCTTGTGATCCACAGCAGCATGAAATGGCGCCTTCCCGCCTCTGGTCCCGCTCTCAGGGAAGCCCCAGCCGCGTAATGGCGCACGGTCCCGCATCGATTTTTATACTGGCTGGAAGTGAATATACACAGTACACACAATGCCTACTGACAGTGTGGAGCATAAAGCCCTGCTGAGTCAGTGTCGTCCGCGGTGGGCATCGCAGCTCGTGGCCCGTGACCGCCGCGTGACATGCCGCCAAACCGCACCGGGGACCCGCTAACCGGGAACCCGGTGTAACACTCACCGTACCTGCGACTCTTCGGCATCTGTTAGAGGGTGGCGGCTAGCTGCTGGCGTGGGCACACATCAGTACCTCAGGAGCTCAGTTTCCTGTCAGCTGGGATAATGAACCATTAACCCTCAGGAGGTTGGTTCGGTCCCCCCTCTAAGTCCCACGAAGCAGGTAGACTGGTTGCCAACCAGAGCTACCTGAAAATAGATAACTAAAATAAAAATAAAGAAAACTCTCTGCAGCTCCAGAGAAATGCACCCGGCTCCTTGGGCACATTTTTCTAAACAGAGTCTGGTAGGAGGGGCATAGAGGGGAGGAGCCAGCCCACATATACTGTACACACACTAAAGGTTTTTAAAGTGCCAGGCTCCAGTGGGCCTGATCTATACCCCATGGTACTAAAGTACAGTTCCCCAGTATCCACTAGGACGTAAGAGAAATATAATTGCCTGCCGATAGACATCTTGGAGAGCACTGTACCACTAAGCACATATCACATGATGACGACATGAATGCATAGGAATATAGAAAGCACAGCAAAAACCAGCAATAGTAAGTGTGACGCTGCATGCCACTGGGAGCTGCATGATAATCAAAGCCGTATATACTAACGTCACAACATGCCATCCCTGCTACCAACCTAAAGGTGTAGATCTGCCACCGTTACACATTAATGCTAGTATATACAGTGTGCACTACTCTGGGAGTTCTGTGTGATGTCATACTATCCAGGCAGGAGAACAGCAGAAGCTAAGCAAAATCCAGTATTTCCCAATATAGCATAAGCTCAGGAGAGCCGGCACCTCTTACTACAGGCGCACACAGCACGGCATAAGCTCAGGAGAGCCGGCGCCTCTTACTACAGGCGCACACAGCACGGCATAAGCTCAGGAGAGCCGGCACCTCTTACTACAGGCGCACACAGCACGGCATAAGCTCAGGAGAGCCGGCACCTCTTACTACAGGCGCACACAGCACGGCATAAGCTCAGGAGAACCGGCACCTCTTACTACAGGCGCACACAGCGCGGCATAAGCTCAGGAGAGCCAGCACCTCTTACTACAGGCCACACAGCACGGCATAAGCTCAGGAGAGCCGGCACCTCTTACTACAGGCGCACACAGCACGGCATAAGCTCAGGAGAGCCGGCACCTCTTACTACAGGCGAACACAGCACGGCATAAGCTCAGGAGAGCCGGTACCTCTTACTACAGGCGCACACAGCACGGCATAAGCTCAGGAGAGCCAGCACCTCTTACTACAGGCGCACACAGTACAGCACAAACTGAGGAGAGCCGGCACCTCTTACTACAGGCGCACGCAGTACAGCTCAAACTCAGGAGAGCCGGCACCTCTTACTACAGGCGCACGCAGTACAGCTCAAACTCAGGAGAGCTGGCACCTCTTACTACAGGCGCACACAGTAAGGCATAAGCTCAGGAGAGCCGGCACCTCTTACTACAGGCGCACGCAGTACAGCTCAAACTCAGGAGAGCTGGCACCTCTTACTACAGGCGCACACAGTAAGGCATAAGCTCAGGAGAGCAGGCACCTCTTACTACAGGCGCACACAGTACGGCATAAGCTCAGGAGAGCCGGCACCTCTTACTACAGGCGCACACAGTAAGGCATAAGCTCAGGAGAGCAGGCACCTCTTACTACAGGCGAACACAGTACGGCATAAGCTCAGGAGAGCCAGCACCTCTTACTACAGGCGCACACAGTACAGCACAAACTAAGGAGAGCCGGCACCTCTTACTACAGGCGCACACAGTACGGCATAAGCTCAGGAGAGCTGGCACCTCTTACTACAGGCGAACACAGTACAGCACAAACTCAGGAGAGCCGGCACCTCTTACTACAGGCGCACACAGTACGGCATAAGCTCAGGAGAGCTGGCACCTCTTACTACAGGCGAACACAGTACGGCATAAGCTCAGGAGAGCCGGCACCTCTTACTGCAGGCACACACAGTATGGAATAAGCTCAGGAGAGCCGGTACCTCTTACTGCAGGCACACACAGCACGGCATAAGCTCAGGAGAGCCAGCACCTCACATATATAAATTTAAATGGTGTGGTCACATACCTCAAGCTGTGATTAAAGCCTACTGCTTCATACCTCCCAACATGACCCTCTCCAGGAGGGACACAATGCTCTGCTCCTGCACTTCCCTCTTAATTTATGGTTGCCACCACCTGTCCTGAAACACCTTTCTTATCCATTACCCTGTTCAAACCAGGTGCTGGCAATCACAAATTAAGGAGAAAGTCCAGAAGCAGAGCATTCTGTCCCTCCTGGAGAGGGTCATGTTGGGAGGTATGCTGCTTGTGTGTATATATGTGTACCCCATGTTCTGAACCCTCACCAGAGCAGCTCACGAAAGTCACTGGAAAGTAACCATACGAAGTATAATTTTGTAATAAATGGGATGCAAAAGTTTAATAAAAAATAAAAAAAAAAGGTAAAATCTCAAATCTCGGCACGTGCTGCAGAGAGCCTGAAATGCAGCGTTACTTGCTCTCCTTTCCCCACCAACTTTTAAATTTTTTTATTGATGGTGAGACATTCACGTTTGCCCGTCTGTAGGAGTCTGACCCTGTATCTATACTACACTGGTGATAGACCGGCCGTTCTTTTGCAGTATAATCCTTGGGTGTTCCATTTTAGGCGTAAGAGATTACCTTTTCCCATGTGTCTTATACCTTGCTTCCCCTACAACCCATGGAAAGTATTTGCCCATTGCTGGAGATTAAACAGTTATGCTGTTACCCTGGCAATCTTATAACGGATATCTCTAGCCTGCTTCTGTCTCACCTGTACCTGGTAAGCTGGCTCTAGGCAGTTTCCTGCTCTCTGCTCTATCCCAGGTGAAGGGAAGTGCTTCGTTACCTGTAACTCCATGCCTGACCTCTACAGCTGATTCCAGGACTCAGACATGCACATTCCAGGGCTGATTTAAAAGCCTGGGCATTAAGACAAAAAAAAAATGTTCATTAGTGCTGGAATTTAAAAATGAAAGTCAAAGCAGCGGTCGCCATAGAAACATCTCCATCTGAACGCCCTGCGCAGATGAGGTCACCGCTGAGTACGGCTTTCCACGTCTATTCTGGGCCTGACTGTGTTAAACAAACAGCGCGATGATCCTGCACAGGCGGCAGGGGTCTTCTCCTCTGTACTTACGGAAAGTGCTGTTTATTGTACTTGGCTTTCTCACAAGTTTGCTAATAGATATCTTGTAGCAACTGGGATGGAACGCGGCAAACAGCCACATAATGAGCACCGTGACAATACACAAATGAAACTTCTCTTTTCTCTGACATCTGATACGTTTCCTCCTCTCGCTTTGAGGAGACCCCCAAGAATGTCAGGTCAGACACTACTATTTGCCAGTGGGAATACTCTAAGATCTAAGGGGGTCATTCCGACCTGATCGCACGCTAGGATTTTTCGTTGCGCTGCAATCAGGTGAGAACTGCGCATGCGTATGCACCGCAATGCGCAGGCGCGTCGTACGGGTACAAAGCGGATCGTTGCTGAGCGATGGATTTTACGAAGAATCCATTCGCACAGCCGATCGCAAGGAGATTGGCAGGAAGAAGGCGTGTGTGGGTGGCAACTGACTGTTTTCTGGGAGTGGTTGGAAAACGCAGGCGTGTCCAAGCATTTGCAGGGCGGGTGTCTGACGTCAATTCCGGGACCGGACAGGCTGAAGTGATCGCAGCGGCTGAGTAAGTTCTGAGCTACTCAGAAACTGCACAAAACTTTTTTGTACCGCTCAGCTGCACATGCGATCGCACACTTGCAAAACGAAAATACACTCCCCCGTGGGCGGCGACTATCTGCTCGCAGCGCTGCAAAAAATAGCTAGCGAGCGATCAACACGGAATGACCCCCTAAGATCTGGAGAGGATAGGTAACTATGGGTATCACCATCCACATACAGATGATACTGAAATACAAATAATTACTTTCGGAGGGGTAATGGGTCATTTGGTCGACAAGAACAAGGTCGAAATGAGTTTTTTTCCTTTTTTTGGTGTCGTTTTCTTCGTAAAGTGATGGGGAACCCCAATTATGGCTCGCGAGCTTCGGGCAAGGTGCCTCGCTCCGCTACAGGTGCGCTCGCCACCGGTTACCGTTCCCAATTGTAGTCCACGTGGATCATAAACTATGAAAAAGCTCAAAAAATGAAGAAAAAAGTGAAAAACTCATGTCGGCCTTTTTCCATGTCGACCAATAGTGGTCGACCTAATGACCGTAAGCCCTTTCGGACAGATGTGGCAGAGACAGAAAAGCAGAGGACCCAGGACTCGGCCTTGCAGTACTCAGACTGAGACACAGTGAAGAGGCGGCAGACCCAGGGAACACTGAAAGAGTGATGTCATATGTAGGAGAAGACGGGGACAGGACAGTATTTTGGGGTTTGTCACTTTTACATGTACGAGTTACAAATCCATTGTGATCAAGCATTAAGATTCAAAGGGAGGTATATTCCAGATGTATATAATGAAGCGCCAATGTACCCATAACTTGGTGTATGGTGCTGTAGTTATTGGATATTTTTGGTGTAACCCCATTTGGTGCGAGGAGAGTAGTATTGGTTTAGCAGTGTCTGGAACCTTCCGTCAGCGGCGGCAGAGATAAGTACGGGTGACGTAGTCATTCCTTAGTAAGAGATTTACGCCAATGGTGTTCTGCTTTATGAGAACGTTTTGTAGATGTTGTGTTACGTCTCGGGGGTCAGGGTTGACGTTGAAGTTAGTGTTGTGAAGAGTGTAGAGACGCTGGAGCCACTTCAGCAAGGGCTAGGGTTTGGTTACAACGTGAGTACAGCAACCTCAGCAGGAGAAGGTAGAAATCCATGAGAGCAGTTGTTGTACTGTAGATGGTAATATTTCTAGGGGGTACGAGAAAAAGTTCAAGAACAGAGGGGCTAAAATAATGGAGGGGATCGTGCAAGTGATAAGGCTGGGATCTGATAAAGCCTACAGATTTATCCTTTATTAAACACTTCTAAAAGGTTAAGAGACTCAGTACGCTATTGGAGTATGTGGTACCGTAAGGGTACGCACTTAGCGTAGCGGACGCTTAGCCGTGGACGAGATGCACGAGCGGCACGTTCGCTCACGGCTTAATGCGTAGAGGCAAGCACACTATAGGCTGCCGATTACCGTAATGATACGCTACCAGCGTAGCGGACGCTCGAGACCACGAGGAGATCACAAGCGGCGCTGACGCTCACAGAGTTAAACCTTTATAACTATACCACAAATAATGTACTTATACTGTAAACCTTTGTGCAGTGTTAGGGTGTAAATGCAACACAGTGTAACCTTGTTAGTTTAAAAGCTGTATGAGCGTATGTGACGCTCAGAGAACACTTTTAGCAATATAATAAACACTCAAATACCGGTCTAAGGTTCTAACACCTTTAAGGGAGAGAATGAACGTTCAATTGCAAAAGAATACACATTACAACTTATACACTACCAAACTAACATAAAATACCTAACCGAATTACTACACGTTAAAATTACAATAGCGGCACAATTACATTTAAGGGGAAGGAGAGAGAAAAATGGCTTACAACAAATAGGAGATAAATATGGTTGCAGAGAACTTACGCACAAGGGGAAACAATCGCATGCGCCTTTCTGGATATCCAGCTCCCGATTATCAGTGATGAGAACCGTTGAGAAGAGTAGAGAGCTGGCCCAGGTCGGCTTGTCTTTATATACACTTACACACAGTACAGTACAATGGTCCCTACATTCTTATTGTTCATTGGACACAGGAATCCGTCTCCGCATTATAACAAAAGGTCATAGGTTGGTTCATACAGGTGGGCTGTGACTATTTCAAACTGCTCAAGTGGGAGGGAAACTCAGGTTTCCCGCCGCATGGGTAATAAACTGCAAATATAGCAAATGTCCATAAACGTCTTATGGCCATAACTATACGCACGAGCAATTAATCCGTTTCTAACCAACACCGGAATATTGCTAATTTAATACTCTTCCGATGGATACTAAACACCACTGTGTCACCCCTGTCTGACCCTTCGTATCAAACAAAGAGGGATCTCTTTGTCTCTGAACATACTACATTAACTAAACTTTCAGATTCTATCAAAGGGACCATAATCTACAAAATACATTATATGACTAAAATATGTAACGATCGAGTCGCCCGCTAGACGCACACAAACTCTACCGTAAATGCGCATATCGTGCGCCTGCGAGTGCACGCCACTGCGAGTATACGCACGCACGGGAGGGCTCATGCACGTGCAGCGGGCACACGCATGAGGTGCATATATGGCAATGTGCAGCGTGATATTTTTCTGACTTTGACAGATCTGAGAGAGGGAACGGAGTGTTAAGGAATCAGAAAGAGCATAGTTTAGTGCAGGGCCCGGTAACCTGGAGCATCACCTCCCAACATGTCCTGCCACAGGTCTGCGTTACGGCATGGTGACAGCAGCTGGAGGGCCACAGGTGGATTACTACAGGTCTAGCGAATACAAGATCAGGGCAGTGGCCGTGGCGATGAGTAGGAGACAGGGCCTAATTCAGATCCGAACTGCGCATGCACCGCACTGTGCCGGCGCCTTGCATAACAGCAACAGGTATCGCCGCCTAGCGACGGGATGGTGCGAAAAATCTGAACGCACAGGCATTCGCAAGGCGAGTGACAGGAAGAAGACGTCTGTAGGTGGCAACTGACCATTTTCAGGGAGAGTCCGGAAAAACGCAGACGAGCTCAGGCGTTTTCAAGGAGGGTGTCTGACGTCAGCTCCGGCCCCGATCAGCAGGATTCAGTCGTGCTGGAAAAGTGAGTCCTGGCCTGCGCAGAGACTGCACACACGTATGTAGCTATGCTACACATGTGATCGCACACTTGTACAGCGCTTTTCCCCTCCCCCTGTAGACGGTGACTATCTGATCGCAGGGCAGCAAAAAATCGCAGCGCAGCGATCAGGTCTGAATTAGGCCCACAGTCCGCTGGGAGAGGCTGAGAGAGTAGTGTGGAGGCACAGGGAGAATGTGACCTATCAGTGGTGGATGTGACGCTTCCCTGGTGTAATCCGGTGCATAGTCTCCTGTTGCAGGTGACATTTTACCATAGGTGCTGCTCTGTTAATGCTGCAATTACAGGTTCTCTCATCAATGCAAACTGTGGACATTTTCCTGGGATGGGTTCAGTATCCCGGTGCTTGGGATGCCAGCAGTCAGATACCAACAGCAGCGTCCAGATGTGCAGAATCCCCACATCTTGTTGGTAAGTGTTCTAACCCTCCCCCTATACCCCTTTAACGCTCCCTCCCTGCAGCCTAACCCTAACCCTCCGCCTCCTGCAGCCTAACCCTCCCCGCAGCCTATACCTAACCCTCCGCCTCCTGCAGCCTAACCCTCCATCCCTGCAGCCTAACCCTAACCCTCCGCCTCCTGCAGCCTAACCCTAACCATCCGCCTCCTGCAGCCTAACCCTCCATCCCTGCAGCCTAACCCTATCCCTCCCTCCCTGCAGCCTAACCCACCGCCTCCTGCAGCCTAACCCTCCCCGCAGCCTAACCCTCCCTCCCTGCAGCCTAACCCTATCCCTCCCTCCCTCCCTGCAGCCTAACCCTCCGCCTCCTGCACCCTAACCCTATCCCTCCAAGCAGGTGCCTATCCCTAACCCTCCCTGCAGCCTAACCCTCCACCTCCTGCAGCCTAACCCACCAAGCAGGTGCCTATCCCTAACCCTCCCTCCCCTAAGCCTAACCCTCCGCCCCCTGCAGCCTAACCCTCCAAGCAGGTGCCTATCCCTAACCCTCCGCCTCCTGCAGCCTAACCCTCCAAGCAAGTGCCTATCCCTAACCCTCCCTGGCATACTTACGTTCGGGTTGCCAGCAATCAGAATTCCGGCGCCGGCATTGTGATCCATATCAGGATCCAGTCATCGCTCTTGTGAGCAGTGTCGGCATACCGACTGCCGGCATCCCAAACGCAGGTATACTGACAGGATCCCATTTTGCTTCTTTAACACAGCTACATAAAATGCTGACGTTCACAGATACCAGGCGCACAAAAATTAATATAAAGTTGATTGCTTTTATGTATCCCAGGTGTAATTTAAAACACAATTGTTCATAATATAATACGCAGTGTACTGAGCAAATGTTCCGTCTGTAAATCCAGAACAATGATGTATGAAAGAGACACTTACAGGCATAGGACCTACCACCCCAAAGACACACAGAACAGAAGCCTGAAACGTGATGTGTGCCGCTAATTTACATCATGAGGAATCGTGAGAACTGAAAAGATAAATCTATAAAGATACGCTGCTTTTTCCCGCGTTCAGTATATAGTCTACTTAAAGGGTATATTGTTGTTGTTAGTTCTTATTTAATTTTATTTGCTCCCATGTGCTGTTACTGTAATACTATACAGTATATTGCCGTTTTATTTGATCCAGTGTCTGGTTATTGTACTATTATATACTGTATGCTGTATTGATATGAACATTTGGAAATACACTTTTAACAAGTGTGCCCACACTTAGGGCCTAGGGGCTAATTCAGACCTGATTGCTAGACTGCGTTTTCGATCAGGTGAGAACTGCACATGCGTATGCACTGCAATGCGCAGGCACGTTGCATGGGTACAAAGCGGATCGCCGCTAAGCGATGGGTTTTTGCAAAGGATCCATTCGCGCGGCCGATCGCAAGGAGATTGACAGGAAGAAGGCGTTTGTGGGTGTCAACTGACCGTTTTCTGGGAGTGGTTGGAAAAACGCAGGCGGGTCCAAGCGTTTGCAGGGCGGGTGTCTGACGTCAATTCTGGGCCCGGACAGGCTGAAGTGATCGCAGCGGCTGAGTAAGTCCTGGGCTACGCAGAGACTGCACAAAACTTTATTGTACAGCTCTGCTACACATGTGATCGCACACTTGCACAGCTAATATACACTCCCCTATGGGCGGCGACTACTGTAGGTGAATGCAGGACTGCAAAAACCCCTCACGAGCGAACACGTCTGAATTAGCCCCTTATTTCAGATCTCATCACAGCAGCAAATTTGTTAGCAGTTGGGCAAAACCATGTGCACTGCAGGGGAGGCAGATGTAACATGTGCAGAGAGAGTTAGATTTGGGTGGGGTGTGTTTAAACTGAAATCTAAATAGCAGTGTAAAAATAAAGCAGCCAGTATTTACCCTGCACAGAAACAAAATAACCCACCCAGATCTAACTCTCTCTGCACATGTTACATCTGCCCCACCTGCACTGCACATGGGGGGTCATTCCGACCCGATCGCTCGCAGCAGTTTATCGCAGCGCAGCGATCAGATTGGAACTGCCGGCGCATGCCAGCCGTCGTTGCCTAACGATTGCCAGAGGCGGTCGCTGGGCGGGAGGGGGATGGATGGTGGCATTAAGCCGTCGTTTAGGGGGCGCGGTCCGGCCAACGCAGGCGTGGCCGGACCGCTGGGGGGGGGGGGCGGCTGGCGGCAGCTGCATGACATCACACGCAGCCGCTGCGACCCGGGGCAGCGCAGAGGTTCTCCCGGCCAGCTGCAGGAGCTGCGCTGGCCGGGAGTAACTCCTCAGATGCAAAAGCATTGTATTTCTACAGGGGGGGGGGGGGGGGGCGTCCCCCTGCATGTCTGAGTGCCTGATCTGATCTGTGCTAAATTTAGCACAGCTACGATCAACTCAGAATGACCCCCATGGTTTTGCCCAACTGCTAACAAATTTGCTGCTGCGATCAGATCTGAATTACCCCCAAAATATTTAGACTTTGTTATTTATGAATATATATTTTTTTTTTCGAGAGATATCCCAGCGCAGCGATTTCTGTGGCGTTTTCCTGAATTCAGTGGCGCACCAAATCACATTCATTTCCCGTAAAGTAAATGCCCCGTAAGTGTTAATGTCCCTTTAAGCATTTGTCACTTCCACAAACAGCTGTGTGCTCTGCTTCTAGAACAAAGCAATGTGGAGAGACAATCAGATGTAGGAGAGCTGCCAGCACAATTGTTCAGGACAATTCTAGATAATACAATAGCGACACTTCCCTGATTTCATTTACAGGACTGAGATTTACAAAGACTAATAAATTATTACTGTATAAAGTACTAGCGGAGGCGGCGGTCTCCGTGTTTCCCTCTGCGTCTGGCGGTTTGTGCAGGAAAGCACCCCAGAGAGTGTATGGACGTCGTGCCCGTGTTCTGGGAATGCAGACGGAGAATGGACGCACTGTGTACAGTATGTTACAGCTCTGCTCTGTCTAGCATTCCCTGGAACATCTGTGTGCAATTCCCCTGTGTGCAATCCATGTCTGAGGAGCACATCTTCCCCTTTCAATGCCCAGTGAAAAGTCCTGAGCTGACAGTCAGCAGTCACATGAAGGGGTTGTACAGCTCAGTTAATCCTATCTGTATATAAACTCCCAGCAGCCTCCTGTGTGAGCCTGTTTCCCAGGACCGTCTGCAGAATATGCATTTAGCTATAATTTAGGTTCTCACAACACCCAGATTAACATGATTGCCGCAAATAGATCCTGCAGTGGATGTATGGCAGATGAGGGTGAACACTGCATGTATGGCACCGGCCCTATGGCACACTGCTGCCCAGGATTCCTGCTGAAGATATGTGGGTGCCATGATGGTAATCCGAGAGGTTCTCAGTGTACAGGCCATGCTCACACATCAGATGCCGCCCATATACTCTCAGCTTGGCCGTACCCACTGCTTTGCTGGCTTTCATTTCTCAAATTTGAAATGCATTTACTGTTTTCATTAATTAGCGATCTTTAGCAGACTGTGCATGCGCAGAATTATATTTACGCGGATTTGTGAATCTCCGGGTTATTGTGATGAGTTGAGCGGATGTTGGCAGGGCGTCTCCTTGCATCAGATGGGTATTTGTAGGAGGCCCATCTTGTGTATGAGATCCGGTCTTTAGGACAGTGTCTAGGTCGACCACTATTGGTTGACAGTAACCAGATCAAAATGGTTTCCTGATCGACAGGGTCTCTAGGTTGACATAACAAAAGGTCGACATGAGTTTTTCATATATATTTTTTTTTTCTTTTTTTTTCATTTGTCATAGTTTACGATCCGCGTGTACTACAATTGGGAATAGTAACCTGTGACGAGAGCAGCGACAGCGCAGCAAGGCACCTTGCCCGAAGCATGGCGAGCGAAGCGAGGGGACACGGCGCACTAATTGGGGTTCCCGGTCACTGTACGGAGAAAACGACACCAAAAAATGTGAAAAAACTGTGTGATTCTCAGGCGCACGTGCGGAGATGGGACGCCTGTTTCTGACACCTCCCTGAGTGGCAAAAGTGTATGTTAAAAAGAGTGTTTAGGAAAGTGGGGACAAGGAATGGGAGGTAGGTAGCAGGAGGGGATGAGGTGAGAGATAGGTGTGACAGACAGAGCAGGTGGGTGCTTGTCAGAGACATATCTATACTTTATATGTGTG
Source organism: Pseudophryne corroboree (assembly GCF_028390025.1). Classification (NCBI taxonomy): domain Eukaryota; kingdom Metazoa; phylum Chordata; class Amphibia; order Anura; family Myobatrachidae; genus Pseudophryne; species Pseudophryne corroboree. The sequence continues at coordinate 379,743,534 of NC_086453.1, forward strand.
CATGAGTGTATATACCTCATTGTTTGCTAGCAGAGCACCACAACACAAAGCCTCACCAGCCAGTACAGCGGAGAGAGAATACTTTCCTGCATCTCCTCCTCTCCAGCACCTAGTTATGGGTTAATCTGCCAGACCCATGAAGATGAGGGAGGAATACATGTGTCACTGGGAGCATGATGTAAGCTGCTCTCTCCTGCAGCGTCTCCTGTATCTGCCCCAGCATAACACACATATAAAGACATAGCATAACATAACATAGCAATATTACAGTGCTCTGCACAGGTGCTAGGTTACTACAGAGGGAAGCGAGGAAATACTGTGAGCTGCTAATAATTATATTCCTGTAACTTCTCATCCCTCCATGACAGCAGTCACTAATGGGCCTGTACCCAAGCAGTTCCGTCATTTCCGGGGCCTGTACCCAAGCAGTTCCGTCACTCCCAGGGCCTGTACCCAAGCAGTTCCGTCACTCCCAGGGCCTGTACCCAAGCAGTTCCGTCACTCCCAGGGCCTGTACCCAAGCAGTTCCGTCACTCCCAGGGCCTGTACCCAAGCAGTTCTGTCACTCCCAGGGCCTGCATCCAAGCAGTTCCGTCACTCCCAGGGCCTGTACCCAAGAAGTTCCGTCACTCCCAGGGCCTGTACCCAAGCAGTTCCGTCACTCCCGGGGCCTGTACCCAAGCAGTTCCATCACCCCCGGGGCCTGTACCCAAGCAGTTCCGTCACTCCCAGGGCCTGTACCCAAGCAGTTCCGTCACTCCCAGGGCCTGTACCCAAGCAGTTCTGTCACTCCCAGGGCCTGTATCCAAGCAGTTCCGTCACTCCCAGGGCCTGTACCCAAGCAGTTCCGTCACTCCCGGCGCCTGTACCCAAGCAGTTCCGTCACTCCCAGGGCCTGTACCCAAGCAGTTCCGTCACTCCCGGGGCCTGTACCCAAGCAGTTCTGTCACTCCCAGGGCCTGTACCCAAGCAGTTCCGTCACTCCCGGGGCCTATACCCAAGCAGTTCCGTCACTCCCGGGGCCTGTACCCAAGCAGTTCCGTCACTCCCGGGGCCTGTACCCAAGCAGTTCCGTCACTCCCAGGGCCTGTACCCAAGCAGTTCCGTCACTCCCAGGGCCTGTACCCAAGCAGTTCCGTCACTCCCGGCGCCTGTACCCAAGCAGTTCCGTCACTCCCAGGGCCTGTACCCAAGCAGTTCCATCACTCCGTCACTCCCGGCGCCTGTACCCAAGCAGTTCCGTCACTCCCAGGGCCTGTACCCAAGCAGTTCCATCACTCCCAGGGCCTGTACCCAAGCAGTTCCATCACTCCCAGGGCCTGTACCCAAGCAGTTCCGTCACTTCCAGGGCCTGTACCCAAGCAGTTCCGTCACTCCCAGGGCCTGTACCCAAGCAGTTCTGTCACTCCCAGGGCCTGTATCCAAGCAGTTCCGTCACTCCCAGGGCCTGTATCCAAGCAGTTCCGTCACTCCCAGGGCCTGTACCCAAGCAGTTCCGTCACTCCTAGGGCCTGTACCCAAGCAGTTCCGTCACTCCCAGGGCCTGTACCCAAGCAGTTCCGTCACTCCTAGGGCCTGTACCCAAGCAGTTCCGTCACTCCCGGCGCCTGTACCCAAGCAGTTCCGTCACTCCCGGCGCCTGTACCCAAGCAGTTCCGTCACTCCCGGCGCCTGTACCCAAGCAGTTCCGTCACCTGTACCCAAGCAGTTTCATCACTCCCGGCGCCAGGGCAGTACTGATGCCCTCACAGCCAGCAATGCCAGTAAAGTAATGCAGAGCGTTCCATTCTGCTGCCTGGCACGGGTCCTCTGTCCTGCCTTGTGCTCGGCTCTGGGATCCGCTCTGGGGGAACGGGCTTTCAGTAAGTGCAGATCTTGGTATTCTTTCCTCTATCCACCATAACAATGGTATCTCAAAGTCATCTCGCCATCTGGTATCATTAGTTGGAGATTTCCCTTCTGATACAGTATCCCACGTTGTCTGATTACTCTAGTGCTGTCCATCTACAGTATATAGGGCCTAATTCAGACTTGATCGAAATCGCACAGCGGATGATTATCGATACCCCTTTACGCAACAATAACTCACACTTCAAACCATATTATATTTATAAAATGGTAGTATTTTATTTTGATAGTTTATCAATAAAAATGAAAAATATATACTTCCAAAAAAAATGTGTGTTTTCCTATTAGAAAGTAAAAAAAAAAATCCTAATAGCGGTATACATAACAATTATGACACCACACATACACAAAACATAACATAAAAATCCAAAGACAGGAAAAAAAGAAACAGATTACACAATAATTTTAGTGTGGTTGGTACAGGAATACACTCTAAAGCAGCGGTTTACTTCCAGAACTCATTTGTATTGGCTGATCTCTCGTTGGGAAACTTTATAAATTGAAACCAAATGGGGTACTTTTGAGATCAATCGTTTTTCAGTATTTCAGTCTCTCTGTACAATGCCCTATTTGGGTATTTCAGTCTATTCCAACATCAGTCTTTGCAGGTATCTTTTGAAATAAAAATGTCCAAGGTTTTTGTACCTTTATGTATGGAAGATCCAGAATGAAATCCGGGTAGGTGAGGGGTCTGCCGGCAGACTTTTACTCCTATCAACGCGTTTCACCCCTACAAGGGGCTTCCTCAGAATAAGTAGAGTGACTCTACTCTAGACTCTACTTATCCTGAGGAAGCCCCTTGCATACCAACACCCAGATGCTGCCCTGTTTTACCCACTCAGAAGTTGCTGTTGTTCCAACCGCTCTGTCACCAAGCGCACACAGCGCTGCCCTGCCGGTCACTCTCTCGCCTATCCCGCTCCAGCATAGCGCAGCCGCAGGCCATGGTTCATCTCCTCTCTCAGTGGCCGTGGTGATCATCATCCCACGTGGAGCCGGTGCTGGGCACTTTCATCTTACTTCTTGCCACATGTCTGTGGAGCACCAATGGAGCATAACATGAAGTTGCATGGGTTGGGAACAGCTATGACAGTGCAGAACCAGCTCACCAGTCAGGATCCAATCAATAGTCAGTGGTCAGATGACTTCTATGACCAATCAGCAGAGACCCAGGGGTATAAATATCATGCAAAAGCACTTCCTGGTTGTCAATGCTTTGTTGTCCTCAGCCCTGCTGTGACACCTGCTGTGTAATCTTGAACCAGCATTCTGTTTTAGGACTTGTGCCCACTGGCCCTCATTCCGAGTTGTTCGCTCGTTCTTTTTCATCGCATCGCAGCGATTTTCCGCAAACTGCGCATGCGCAATGTTCGCACTGCGACTGCGCCAAGTAAATTTGCTAAGAAGTTTGGTATTTTACTCACGGCATTATGAGGTATTTTCTTCGTTCTGGTGATCGTTGTGTGATTGACAGGAAGTGGGTGTTTCTGGGCGGAAACTGGCCGTTTTATGGGAGTGTGTGAAAAAACGCTGGCGTTTCTGGGAAAAACGCGGGAGTGGCTGGAGAAACGGGGGAGTGTCTGGGCGAACGCTGGGTGTGTTTGTGACGTCAAACCAGGAACGAAACTAACTGAACTGATCGCAGTGGCAGAGTAAGTGTCGAGCTACTCGGAAACTGCAAAGAAATTTCTATTCGCAATTTTGAGAATCTTTCGTTCGCAATTTTGCTAAGATTCACTCCCAGTAGGCGGCGGCTTAGCGTGTGCAATGCTGCTAAAAGCAGCTTGCGAGCGAACAACTCGGAATGAGGGCCACTGACTCCATCCAGTTAAGCAGTGTCCCAGCTTTCCTGAAAGTCAATGCTGCTTCACATTCCAGAATCCGAGTATACACCTGTTCCCCAGCTATCCTGAACGCTGCATCCTAGTCTGAGCAAACCGGTCATTTCCCAGCTATCCTGAAAGATGGTCCTGCTTCGCATCCCAGCATCCTAGTCTGAGCAAGCTGGTCATGTCTCAGCTATCCTGAAAGCCGGTCCTGCTCCGCATCCCAGCATCTGAGCCTAACTAACTGGACATAGCGATAGAGTGCGTGTATCTGGTGTTAGGGAAGTTGCGATGCTCTCCTGAATGAGAGTGAGTGCGTCCGGCGTTAGGGAAGTTGCGATGCTCTCCTGAATGAGAGTGAGTGCGTCCGGTGTTAGGGAAGTTGCGATGCTCTCCTGAATGAGAGTGAGTGCGTCCGGCGTTAGGGAAGTTGCGATGCTCTCCTGAATGAGAGTGAGTGCGTCAGGCGTTAGGGAAGTTGCGATGCTTTCCTGAATGAGAGTGAGTGCGTCCGGCGTTAGGGAAGTTGCGATGCTCTCCTGAATGAGAGTGAGTGCGTCCGGCGTTAGGGAAGTTGCGATGCTCTCCTGAATGAGAGTGAGTGCGTCAGGCGTTAGGGAAGTTGCGATGCTTTCCTGAATGAGAGTGAGTGCGTCCGGCGTTAGGGAAGTTGCGATGCTCTCCTGAATGAGAGTGAGTGCGTCCGGTGTTAGGGAAGTTGCGATGCTCTCCTGAATGAGAGTGAGTGCGTCCGGCGTTAGGGAAGTTGCGATGCTCTCCTGAATGAGAGTGAGTGCGTCCGGTGTTAGGGAAGTTGCGATGCTCTCCTGAATGAGAGTGAGTGCGTCCGGTGTTAGGGAAGTTGCGATGCTCTCCTGAATGAGAGTGAGTGCGTCTTGCGTTAGGGAAGTTGCGATGCTCTCCTGAATGAGAGTGAGTGTGTCCGGCGTTAGGCAAGTTGCGATGCTCTCCTGAATGAGAGTGAGTGTGTCCGGCGTTAGGCAAGTTGCGATGCTCTCCTGAATGAGAGTGAGTGTGTCCGGCGTTAGGGAAGTTGCGATGCTCTCCTGAATGAGAGTGAGTGTGTCCGGCGTTAGGGAAGTTGCGATGCTCTCCTGAATGAAAGTGAGTGTGTCCGGCGTTAGGCAAGTTGCGATGCTCTCCTGAATGAGAGTGAGTGTGTCCGGCGTTAGGCAAGTTGCGATGCTCTCCTGAATGAGAGTGAGTGTGCCAGGCTTCTTCAGTTTATACAGGGGCTACTGTAGAATATAAAGATGAACCCTTACCTGGCTGCACCCCAAAAACAGAAAACTCATGGTGAATTGAATGGACACTGCTGTGCACTGGGATTACCATTCTATGTATAGATTCACTGAAGAGTTCAGCGTTCCCACCAAGAACACAATTGTTCGGCATTTGTTCATCCCTGCTTAAGGCTCTGTGATCAGTACTCGCTGTAATACCCTTATCCTTTATAAGGCTCCTAAAACAGGGAATAAATGTCTTCATACAGAATTGGCTCAGCGCTCGTTATTCAATTCATGGACTATGGTCCATTGAAGGTTATAATGCATGCGCAGAAGAAAAATAAACTTCCAACGCATCCTACACTGGCGCTGAGTACGACTTCTGACGGTATCAGCAATAAGGGGGGTTATACTGTGCAGCTCCTCTGCAGAAAATAGTTACAAACCTGTATAAAGTAGAGAGAAAAGCAATTGTCTCTCCTGTCTAATCTATAGTAACGCCAAAGCTGCGTCATGCAGGACACTGAGACTACTGATCAGCAAATGCTCTACCAAGGAGACGTGGAACGGAGCCGGTTTCAGCAAATGACAATTATACTGCAGTGAACTAGTCTCACCACTAAGAGGCAGACAAGTAACACAGTAACCCCACGCCCAGTGCTGAGGAATGCTATATACTCAGCCATGTCTGTCTCCTGGGTATTACTACCCCCTCATAGAAAGCTCCAGTCTCACTTCTCTGACTGGTCGCTTCTTATATTTGAAAATGGTTTTCTTTTTCTTCTCATTAAAAAAAAAATAAGGAAATAGACATTCCAGTTAGACCGTAACCCTGCAGTAGTAAAGAAGAGGTTAGGGTTACCTAAAGGACAGTAAGACTAGATGGGCCAAGTGGTTCTTATCTGCCGTCACATTCTATGTTTCTATATTACATGTAAGGCACAGAAGTCATTGCATAGTCATGCACATACAGCAGTCAGACACTGAAGAGGTAACACACTTAGGGGGTCATTCAGACCCTGCCGCTAATGCGGCTTGTTGCAGCGCAGTTTGACGATTTCAGCTGCACAATCACACACATTCCGGTCGCATCCCTGATGGATGTTACTGACAGCGGCGAGCAAACAGGGCGAAAGGGGGCCTGAGACCGTTTTCGGGGTGGCTGCATGACATCACACGCAGCCTCTACGAACTAAAAATGGCAGCCGAACGCCGGGCTGCGCTGCCACGAGTCAACCTTAGATCCGATGAATTTGAAATTAGATTGGGGAGGCTTCGGGAGGCGGCCTCACACACGCTGGGCGACCCTCAGCATGTGAGATGAACGCAGATCTGGCTGCGTATGCAGCAATCTGCGTTCTTCTCTGAATAATCCCCTATGTACATTGCCTTGGACTCCTGTTTGGCTTCCCTGGTACAATCCTGACTTCCCGGCATGCCTCACCCCATGGGTACTGGCCTACTGCTCTATGGCAGGTGTGGATTTCCTAACAATCTTGCTGAAGGTTAGATATTTCCTCAGTTCCAGCATCTCCCAACCTTCCCATGTCTATGTTCCACCACACTCCTGCCCCATGAGGAGAACTGGGGAAGGGGTCTTGGTGAGGTCATGGATGTGACTGACTAGTCTGGCATATGGTCAGTGGGCTAGTTCCTATATAGCCTCTTATCTGCCTGCGACCACAGCATTGCTCGGTCTTCCCTCTCTGCTAGAAAGGTTGTCAGGATCCCAGATGTTCGACGATGCTTCAGGGTTTCTGGTCTGAGGCCCATTCTCTTATTACCTACCTATTAGGTGCGGTTATCTCCTTCCACCCCAAGTATATACTATTCCCTCACAACTGCTTTGACATCTTAAAAAACCTTGTAACACACATTGTAAGTGTCCCCACATGCCTCATAGCCACCATTTGTAAACAACAAGGTCCATCCGCCGCCTAATAGCCCCACATTGCTAAGTCGGGCTCACCTGGGTTCTGCAGCTCTGCTTTATACATTTATACATAACCACTGTATCCCCAATGAGAAATAGACCTCTCAGTGCACTCCTGAAAAACATCCTATGACATCATTAAACTGCCAGCTCTGTATAGATTGGCTCTGGATGATCACATGCAGGGATAGCCAATTGACCATTGATGGCTGGCAACAATCGATGGTTGCATCAGGTAGTCAATGGTATGGCCCTTGATGGCAGAGAACTGATAGTTGTCCCCCATCGATGGCAGAGATGAGACAATACCTTTTTCCCCACCCCTGCAACATCAATTATCTGCAGACCCCTGTCTAAATGGCCCACCACCCTCCTGTGGCTGTCAGAATGGGTGTTCAGCGATGGATTACCACTAATTATTTCCTGTTAATGCTTTAATGCTATTGCTGTAAAACACTGTTGTCACCATCGATGAAGTCCATCAATGGCAGACCTGTCGATGGCCATCTTTAATCACATGAGCTCCGTGTCACAGGAACTGCCCACGCTAATAACTAGGATTTTGTACGTGACAACAATTGTATATTATAATTAGGGTTTTAATCAGCATACATATACTAGTATATACCATAGGGTAGTGAGCAATTTTTAGCGAATTCAAGGGTGCGAGATTGGGTGCCGAGGCCGGCATTTAAACGCAGCGGCAACGGCACTTCGCAGCTAATTGGTTTGACCCCTATGTGCGAGAAGGGCATATGTCCAACTCACCAAGGGCGGGATGTATTAAAGGGAAAATGCGATAAAACCACCGTTTTTGGGGGTTTATTGCATTTTCGTATAGACTAACACCTGACCGCCACATTTTCGCCGCACAGGGTATCGCGATACCCTATAGAAGCCTATGGGCTTCTTATTGCCCCAAATCTGCAGTTCAACACAGCACTCACTTCAGGCAGTAATGGTGTCTCTCTCTCTGCAAGCAAGCAGATTACTCCCCAGGCAACGAGCAACTTCCTGTCCAGCCTGACAGGCTTTTATTACACCCATGCAGGTGTAAGCACTAATTAGCCGTCTCTAATTATTAAGTCTGCTTTGCAGAAACAGACTGTTTCCTGGGGTTGTAAACTCATAGGACAGAAATCTTAGACATATATACATATACTGTATATACCTATAGCTTTTATAGATAGAAAATATAGAAGGATTTTTTTCACAGGAATTTGGTTATTTTACTCGCCAGCATGTCCTGCCCCTGCAGACTGATTTGTGCACATTATATTATGTTATAGAGAAGTGACCCCATCTCTTCCTATGTTAGCCATCATAGAGAGCGGATGATTACACGGCGCGATGTTAGAGGGCAGCTGCAATGTGAAGCGGATGCTTTACATTGATTTATGTAAATAAAAGTATGGATTATGTCAGGAAAATATACTTCAATAATTGTTCTCCCCACTTCCATCTGCTAAGAGACGCCAACAAATCTTCAGTGCCTAATGCTGAGACTGGGCCTGTCACAGAGGAGCGCGGCACTTCATATATTGGCCCTCATTCCGAGTTGTTTGCTCGCTAGCTGCTTTTATCAGCCGTGCAAACGCTATGCCGCCGCCCACTGGGAGTGTATTTTAGCTTAGCAGAAGTGCGAACGAAAGGATCGCAGAGCGGCTACAAAATAATTTGTGCAGTTTTAGAGTAGCTTCAGACCTACTCAGCGCTTGCGATCACTTCAGACTGTTCAGTTCCTGTGTTGATGTCACAAACACGCCCTGTGTTCGCCCAGCCATGCCTACGTTTCCCCAGCCACGCCTGCGTTTTTATCTGGCACGCCTGCATTTTTCCGCTCACTCCCTGAAAACGGTCAGTTGACACCCAGAAACACCCTCTTCCTGTCACTCACTCTGCGGCCAGCAGTGCGAGTGAAAAGCTTTGCTAGACCTTGTGTGAAACTACATCGTTCGTTGTAAGAGTATGCCGCGCATGCGCATTGCGCCACATACGCATGCGCAGAACTGCCAGTTTTTTGCATGATCGCTGCGCTACGAACAAAAGCAGCTAGCGAACAACTCGGAATGACCACCATTGTACGCTACATGGCAAAATGTGTGGGGAGAAGAGGCAGCACCCAGCATCGTTCTTCGCAACGAAGGGGCGCGGGGGGGGGGGGGTGTTTTGAAGGCGTTGTGGGTCCAGGGTCCATACCGTCGGATGCAGACTTCCTGGTCCCAGGTGTCTGGCTCAGACGCCTAGCCTGAGTAAGCTTACTTCATTGGGGGTTGTGAGCGATAGGTTGCATCCTCAGATGCAGCACTCGGATTCTCGGTAATGCAAACAGGAGGAGTCTATCTCCTGCAGACCCCTGCGGTTGTGCAATTCCTTACAAACATGAATAAGGCCCAATAGTCCTGCAGTAACAGAGTCCTCCTGGCCACCATCTGTGGGAGGAGACAGTATGGCCTATGGACCCACCACAAGCTAGCCCAGAGGTTCCCAAACACGGTCCTCAAGGCACCCCAACGGTCCAGGTTTTAAATGAATCCATACTTGGCCACAGGTGACTTAATTAGCACTTCAGTCAATTTGATTTAACCATCTGTGCTGAGCCAGGGACAGACCTAAATCCTGGACTGTTGAGGTGCCTTGAGGACCGCCTTTGGGAACCTCTGAGCTAGCCCGTGTCACAGACACACCGCAGATGATGGCATGGCTCAGCAGGCCTGGCCTTTGTTATTCCATAAGATTCACATTCTAATGTGTTTTTCTTTTACACTCTACTTCTATAACAGAACAATACAGTAATACAAAGACGGAACAGCGTACTCTCTCAGTAACATATCTGTAGAAGAGAGACAGGTCCCCTGGAAACCATGCAGACGCCTACGCCCAGTCACCGCAAGAGACATGTGGACTATTCTGGGGAAAACATATTACAATGGGGTAACTCATTTTTTTTTTCAAGGCGGGAGGGGGTAACTTTTATATGAAAGTAATTAGGAAGATGAGGCCCCACAATCCTGTCCAATAATGATTACATAGGGTTCATTTTTCCATCACCAGGAATGACCATTATAAATCTATGAGAAGTCTACATGGTCATGGATAGGTTGGGTATTGTAGAATACAATCCTCTGCACAATTGCCTTCATTCAGGTTAGTCTACTCTGCTGGATTCTGATCTTCTCGACCCATTGCTGGGTGTTTACTGGAGACTCTTCCGTCATACGTAGTCCGCAGTTTGGTGAGACCCTGTTTGCTATACCAGAAATAATATTTGTGCATACGTTATTGTGTGGACCTTTCACCTTCACCAGTTCCACCACAAGAAGGTACAGGTCTCCGCTGCAGGGCACCAACCGGTCTTTCCCACTAAGCAGCCTCTGAGCCAGTACTCAGGAAGAGACCGGATGATAGAGACCAGAGTCAGAGGACAGGGATAGGTCAGCAAACAGGCAGAAGTGGTGAAAGGTGGACAGCACAATAGCCAGAGGCACCAACACCATAACACCTCTTCCTCATGCACAGTGCTAACACCAAGTGACCTCCACGTAGCATAAGGAAAAGAGGGCGGAGCCAGGAGTGTTGGTACAGGGGACGTACCACCACCAATGGAATGTTATAGCTCACCTATATCTTAGAAATGTATCAATCTTCCGATAGATCAGATGCTCAAGTGATGATGAGCAAATAAGTTATTTATCACAATGTAACAAGCATCAGCTAAATATTCAGCCTCCCCTGCAATGATCTGACCCTGCTCCCTAGGCTGCAGCGCAGTACAGTGTATGTTAGGCTACGTACTGTTAATAAACTGTGCAGCACACAAGACTCTGAGGAGAAAACGCGGCTGGCACAGAGTGGGCGGCGGGACAGTACTGCTAGCTGTAAATGGCACAGTTCTTCAGAGAATGAACTATATGGACAGATCTGCTGGGAAAACAGCTCCTCTGGCAGAGACCCGGGGGCCTGTCAGGTGGAATTAGTGCGAACAGGAAGCAAGTAGCTGCACGACTTGTGGGGTCACTGAGGAGTATTGCTACAAGACGCTCTTCACACCCTCTCGCCCCCAGGTGACGCGGCCATTTCTTCCTGTCCTGGCACACCCAACTCCTTCCAGGAGTCTCACTGATCAGCAACTATGCTCGTAAAGCAGACAAAATATCCGCGGCCACCGGAGAAAGAAACCACGCACAGAACACGTGTGCGACAAATCACACAGACCTCCGCATTACAAGATGTGTTCTAATATCATGTATAATGTAATACCTTACACTGGATTTCAGATGAATGAGACTAACACGTTGGGCTGTATGCACCCAGGATTTGTGTAAGCCTTTAGGCCGAGCCACCAGATTTCAGCTGTAGTCCCCGTGACTTAGTGAAGACAGCACAAACTTATAACGAGCTGGATGCAGCCAACAAAGACATATATATGCGACGCGTCAGCAATGCAGCTGTACATAGCAGAACGGAATATGCACAGATATACAAAGTAAGCACCCAAATGGGTAGTCAGAAACACAATTCAGAGACCATAATATAATATTGGGACCGTATGAAATAAATGTGACTGCCTGGGGAAGCTCATTCTGCCCAGCCATGATGATCCAGTGAAATCCCTTCCGGAAAAGGTCGGCGGTAATGTCGGACAAGAAGCGATTGTAGTCATGAGAAACAAAGCTGGAGATGTCCCAAGGGGCTTTCATCCCAAATTCCCCTTTCCAGATGAAAGAAAACAGACATTACAACCAAGTAGGGGGCATCAGACTTACTGCACTCTTACAATGACAGAAGATTTAAAAACAGCATAAACCACCCCCCCCCCACCCCACATATACATGTGATGATGCATGAGACATAGCTAGTTACTACTCCTTCCCTCTTACCAACTCTGACATCTTTCTCTTATGTATCTGGAGAGGAAGTCATGGCCCTCATTCGTTCCTCTGCCCCCTCCACCTCCCCACTTGACCCTATCCCCTCCCGCCTCCTCCGCTACCTCTCTCTCTCTCTCTCTGTGTCTGCTCCCATCTTGCCCACCTCCTCAATCTCTCCCTCTCATCAGACACTGTCCCCTCTGCCTTCAAGCATACTCTTGTCTCCCCTTCTCTGAAAAAAACTACCCTTGATCCAAACACCCCCTCCAACTATCGACCCATCTCTCTCCTTCCTTTTGCCTACAAACTCCTTGAGCGTATTGTCTACAACCGCCTTACTTCCTTTCTTTCCTCACACTCACTGCTTGACACATTCCAGTCTGGTTTCCGTCCTCACCACGCCACTGAAACTGCCCTCACAAAAGTCTGCAATGACCTCCTATCTGCTAAATCCAAGGGTCACTACTCTCTGCTTATTCTTCTTGACCTTTCTGCTGCTTCTGACACTGTGGACCATCCTCTCCTTCTGCAAATCTTTCACTCTCTTGGTCTGCGTGATACTGACCACTCCTGGCTATCCTCCTACCTCTCTGATCGTTTTTTCTCTGTCTCCTCTCATGACGCTACCTCCCCCCCACTTCCACTAACTGTAGGTGTACCCCAAGGCTCTGTTATTGGTCCTCTCCTTTTTTCTCTCTATACGTCCTCACTAGGTAAGCTCATTAGTTATTTTGGTTTCCAATATCATCTCTATGCTGATGATACTCAGATCTATCTTTCCTCCCCTGACCTCTCCCCACTCTCCTCACTCGTACCTCCAACTGTCTCTCTGCTACCTCTTCCTGGATGTCCCAGCGCTTTCTTAAACTTAACATGTCTAAGACTGAGCTGATCATCTTCCCACCCTCCCGCACAACCTCACCACCCACAATCTCATTATCTATAGATGGCACTACTATCTCCTCTAGCCCCCAAGTGCGCTGTCTTGGAGTAATCCTTGACTCCTCCCTCTCCTTCAAACCCCACATTCAGCACCTCTCACAAACAAGTAATTTTCATCTCAAAAATATTTCCAGGATCAGACACTTTCTCACCCAGGATGCTACTAATACCCTAATCCACTCACTGGTCATCTCCAGACTGGACTACTGTAATCTCCTCCTGACTGGCCTCCCTGACAAATACCTCTCTCCACTCCAATCTATCCTCAATGCTTATGCCCAGCTCATGTTCCTCACCAAACACACTACGTCCATCTCTCATCACTTACAAGCTCTACACTGGCTTCCCTTCCCTGTGATCATGGCTTGTACCAGGAATGTGGGCATGCTCTGGTCTGCTTGGACTTGGCTAGTGTATGGGCAAGCCCCCCAGTGATCATGGCTTGTACCAGGAATGTGGGCATGTTCTGGTCTGCTTGGACTTGGCTAGTGTATGGGCAATCCCCCCAGTGATCATGGCTTGTACCAGGAATGTGGGCATGCTCTGGTCTGCTGGGACTTAGCTAGTGTATGGGCAATCCCCCCCAGTCATCATGACTTGTACCGGGAAGGTGGGCATGCTCTGGTCTGCTTGGACTTGGCTAGTGTATGGGCAGGCCCCCCAGTGATCATGGCTTGTACCAGGAATGTGGGCATGCTCTGGTCTGCTTGGACTTGGCTAGTGTATGGGCAAGTCCCCCAGTGATCATGGCTTATACCAGGAATGTGGGCATGCTCTGGTCTGCTGGGACTTAGCCAGTGTATGGGAAAGCCCCCCAGTGATCATGGCTTGTACCAGGAATGTGGGCATGCTCTGGTCTGCTTGGACTTGGCTAGTGTATGGGCAAGCCCCCCCCCCCTTCCCCCCAGTGATCATGGCTCGTACCAGGAATGTGGGCATGCTCTGGTCTGCTTGGACTTGGCTAGTGTATAGGCAAGCCCCCCAGTGATCATAGCTTGTACCAGGAATGTGAGCATGCTCTGGTCTGCTTGGACTTGGCTAGTGTATGGGAAAGCCCCCCAGTGATCATGGCTTGTACCAGGAATGTGAGCATGCTCTTGTCTGCTTGGACTTGGCTAGTGTATGGGCAATCCCCCCAGTGATCATGGCTTGTACCAGGAATGTGGGCATGCTCTGGTCTGCTGGGACTTAGCTAGTGTATGGGCAAACTCCCCAGTGATCATGGCTTGTACCAGGAATGTGGGCATGCTCTGGTCTGCTTGGACTTGGCTAGTGTATGGGCAAGTCACCCAGTGATCATAGCTTGTGGCAGGAATGTGGGCATGCTCTGGTCTGCTTGGACTTGGCTAGTGTATGGGCAAGCCCCCCAGTGCTCATGGCCTGTGCCAGGAATGTGGGCATGCTCTGGTCTGCTAGGAGTATTCTCTGCTTTGCCTTGCCTTGGCCTGTGGTCCGGCTCCTATACTGCCTGCCCTTACCTCAGACATACATGTATGGCACATCTGTCTTCTCGCTAGGCAGCTCTCCCAGACTTACTGCCTTCAATTTAGCAGCTTCTTACAAGCCTCACTAGAGACAGAAGCAACAATTCTGATCTGCGGCAGATCTTAAACGTTGACGCAGGGCGCAGAGGTTTCTGGCTAGTCAGCGGCCACATTCATTCGTATAGAAAAGGCTTGTGCATAATTGGAAGCTGCGGTGAAGGAGCTCTGTGTCTGGGAGCTCAAGCAGAACAAAAGAAGCTGTGGAGATTCTCCGCATCACGATGACGCTTAGAAAACCAGCTCAGATTCTGTCTGTTATGGCAGCACAATGCTGTAGTAGGATTGCACGAAGTACAGTACCTATTGGTACCACGGGGCTGAGCAACCATGCTGACGGCTTGCAATCGTTTCTGAAAAGAACTTCAACAATATTCCTGGAATGCTCTGCCAGAGAGAATCACTAAGGCACCAGGTCAGGAACGTTTCTTAGTTTGGTAGATCAGGGTCAGGCCAAACCACATCAGCAATGGCAGGGTGAGAGTACTGCGATACGGTTCCTCTGCTTAGCGTGCTGTGTGCTGGAGGATAAACGCTCAGAAATAGCTTGTTACACAATTCCTGATGTCCGCCAGCTGCATCTCATTAAGACATTTCTCAGTCCTGTAAGGCAGCAAATGATTGAGGAAAGAGCCAAGTTATCTAAAGTAAGAGTTGTAAAAGTATATTAAAAAGGATTTTTTAAATAAAAAACAAAACAAAAACACCCCTGAATAAATAAAGAAACAACTTTCATGGAGGGCACAGAGGCGGAGGACAGCGACATAGACCGAGGGCAGGGACACAGAGGCAGAGGGCAGCAATACAGACCGAGGGTAGCGACACAGACAGAAGACAGCGACACAGACCGAGGACAGCGACACAGAGGCAGTGGGTAGCAACAAAGACCGAGGGTAGCGACACAGAGGCAGTGGGTAGCAACAAAGACCGAGGGTAGCGACACAGAGGCAGTGGGCAGCAACACAGACCGAGGGTAGCGACACAGACAGAGGACAGCGACACAGACAGAGGGCAGCAACACAGAGGCAGCAACACAGATCGAGGGCAGCGACAAAGAGGCAGCGACACAGACCGAGGGCAGCGACACAGAGGCAGCGACACAGACCGAGGGCAGTGATACAGAGGCAGTGGGCAGCGACACAGACCGAGGGCAGCGACACAGAGGCAGTGGGCAGAGACACAAAGGCGGAGGGCAGCAACACAGAGGCGGAGAGCAGGGACACAGAGGCGGTGGGCAGGGACACAGAGGCGGTGGGCAGGGACACAGAGGCGGTGGGCAGCGACACAGAGGCGGAGGGCAGCGACACAGAGGAGGAGGGCAGCGACACAGAAGCGGAGAGGGCAGCGACACAGAGGCGGAGGGCAGCGACACAGAGGCGGAGAGCAGCGACACAAAGGCGGAGAGCAGCGACACAGAGGGAGAGGGCAGTGACACAGAGGCGGAGGGCAGCGACACAGAGGCGGAGGGCAGCGACACAGAGGCGGAGGGCAGCGACACAGACCGAGGGTAGCGACACAGACAGAAGACAGCGACACAGACCGAGGGCAGCAACACAGAGGCAGCAACACAGATCGAGGGCAGCGACAAAGAGGCAGCGACACAGACCGAGGGCAGCGACACAGAGGCAGTGGGCAGCGACACAGACCGAGGGCAGCGACACAGAGGCAGTGGGCAGAGACACAAAGGCGGAGGGCAGCAACACAGAGGCGGAGAGCAGGGACACAGAGGCGGTGGGCAGGGACATAGAGGCGGTGGGCAGGGACACAGAGGCGGTGGGCAGCGACACAGAGGCGGTGGGCAGCGACACAGAGGCGGAGGGCAGCGACACAGAGGAGGAGGGCAGCGACACAGAAGCGGGGAGGGCAGCGACACAGAGGCGGAGGGCAGCGACACAGAGGCGGAGAGCAGCGACACAAAGGCGGAGAGCAGCGACACAGAGGGAGAGGGCAGTGACACAGAGGCGGAGGGCAGCGACACAGAGGCGGAGGGCAGCGACACAGAGGCGGAGGGCAGCGACACAGAGGCAGCAACACAGACCGAGGGCAGCGACACAGAGGGAGAGGGCAGTGACACAGAGGCGGAGGGCAGCGACACAGAGGCGGAGAGCAGCGACACAGAGGGAGAGGGCAGCGACACAGAGGCAGCAACACAGACCGAGGGCAGCGACACAGAGGCAGCGACACAGACCGAGTGCAGCGACACAGAGGCAGTGGGCAGAAACACAAAGGCGGAGGGTAGCAACACAGAGGCGGAGAGCAGGGACACAGAGGCGGTGGGCAGGGACACAGAGGCGGTGGGCAGGGACACAGAGGCGGTGGGCAGCGACACAGAGGCGGTGGGCAGCGACACAGAGGCGGAGGGCAGCGACACAGAGGAGGAGGGCAGCGACACAGAAGCGGGGAGGGCAGCGACACAGAGGCGGAGGGCAGCGACACAGAGGCTGAGAGCAGCGACACAAAGGCGGAGAGCAGCGACACAGAGGGAGAGGGCAGTGACACAGAGGCGGAGGGCAGCGACACAGAGGCGGAGGCAGTGACACAAAGGCGGAGAGCAGCGACACAGAGGGAGAGGGCAGCGACACAGAGGCAGCAACACAGACCGAGGGCAGCGACACAGAGGCAGCGACACAGACCGAGTGCAGCGACACAGAGGCAGTGGGCAGCCACACAGAGGAGGAGAGCAGCGACACAGAGGCGGAGAGCAGTGACACAGAGGCAGAGGGCAGCGACACAGAGGCAGAGGGCAGTAACACAGAAGCGGAGGATAGTGACACAGCTGCGGAGGGCAGCGACACACAGGCGGGGAGGGCAGCAACACAGTGGCGGAGGGCAGCGACACAGAGGCGAAGGGCAGCGACACAGAAGGCAACGACACAGAGGCGGGGAGGGCAGCTACACCGAGGGTAGTGACACAGAGGCGGAGGCAGTGACACAGAGGCAGAGGGCAGCGACACAGAGGCAGAGGGCAGCGACACAGAGGCGGAGGCAGTGACACAGAGGCAGAGGGCAGTGAAACAGAGGCAGAGGGCAGCGACACAGAGGCAGAGGGTAGTGACACAGAGGCAGAGGGCAGCGACACAGAGGCAGAGGGCAGCGACACAGAGGCGGAGGCAGTGACACAGAGGCAGAGGGCAGCGACACAGAGGCAGAGGGCAGTGACACAGAGGCGGAGGCAGTGACACAAAGGCAGAGGGCAGCGACACAGAGGCAGAGGGCAGCAACACAGAGGCAGAGGGCAGTGACACAGAGGCAGAGGCAGTGACACAGAGCAGAGGGCAGCGACACAGAGGCAGAGGGCAGTGACACAGAGGCAGAGGGCAGCGACACAGAGGCGGAGGCAGTGACACAGAGGCAGAGGGCAGTGACACAGAGGCGGAGGCAGTGACACAGAGGCGGAGGCAGTGACACAGAGCAGAGGGCAGCGACACAGAGGCAGAGGGCAGTGACACAGAGGCAGAGGGCAGCGACACAGAGGCAGAGGGCAGCGACACAAAGGCAGAGGGCAGCAACACAGAGGCGGAGGGCAGCGACACAAAGGCAGAGGGCAGCGGCACAGAGTCAGAGGGCAACGACACAGAGGCGGGGAGGGCAGCTACACCGAGGGTAGTGACACAGAGGCGGAGGCAGTGACACAGAGGCAGAGGGCAGCGACACAGAGGCAGAGGCAGTGACACAGAGCAGAGGGCAGCGACACAGAGGCAGAGGCAGTGACACAGAGGCAGAGGCAGTGACACAGAGGCAGAGGCAGTGACACAGAGGCAGAGGGCAGCGACACAGAGGCAGAGGGCAGTGACACAGAGGCAGAGGGCAGTGACACAGAGGTGGAGGCAGTGACACAGAGCAGAAGGCAGTGACACAGAGGCAGAAAGCAGCGACACAGAGTCAGAGGGCAGTGACACAGAGGCAGAGGGCAGTGACACAGAGGCAGAGGGCAGTGACACAGAGGCAGAGGGCAGTGACACAGAGGCAGAGGGCAGTGACACATAGGCAGAGGGCAGTGATATAAAGGCAGAGGGCAGCGGCACAGAGTCAGAGAGCAGCGACACAGAGGCGGGGAGGGCAGCTACACCGAGGGTAGTGACACAGAGGCGGAGGCAGTGACACAGAGGCAGAGGACAGTGACACAGAGGCAGAGACACACAGGCGGAGGCAGTAACACAGAGGCAGAGGGCAGTGACACAGAGGCAGAGACACACAGGCGGAGGCAGTGACACAGAGGCAGAGGCCAGTGACACAGAGGCAGAGGGCAATGACACAGAGGCAGAGACACACAGGCGGAGGCAGTGACACAGAGGCAGAGGGCAGTGACACAGAGGCAGAGACACACAGGCGGAGGCAGTGACACAGAGGCGGAGGCAGTGACACAGAGGCAGAGGGCAGTGACACAGAGGCAGTGACACACAGGCGGAGGCAGTGACACAGAGGCAGAGGGCAGTGACACAGAGGCAGAGGGCAGCGACACAGAGGCAGAGGCAGTGACACAGAGGCAGAGGGCAGTGACACAGAGGCAGAGGGCAGTGACACAGAGGCAGAGGGCAGCGACACAGAGGCAGAGGCAGTGACACAGAGCAGAGGGCAGTGACACAGAGGCAGAGGGCAGTGACACACAGGCGGAGGGCAGTGACACAGAGCAGAGGGCAGTGACACAGAGGCAGAGACACAGAGCAGGGGGCAGTGACACAGAGGCAGAGGGCAGTGACACAGAGGCAGAGGGCAGCGACACAGAGCAGAGGGCAGTGACACAGAGGCGGAGGCAGCGACACAGAGGCAGAGGGCAGTGACACAGAGGCAGAGGCAGTGACACAGAGGCAGAGGGCAGTGACACAGAGCAGAGGGCAGTGACACAGAGGCAGAAAGCAGCGACAAAGAGGCAGAGGGCAGCAACACAGAGGCAGAGGGCAGTGACACAGAGGCGGAGGCAGTGACACAGAGCAGAGGGCAGTGACACAGAGGCAGAGGGCAGCGACACAGAGGCAGAGGGCAGTGACACAGAGGTGGAGGCAGTGACACAGAGGCAGAGGGCAGTGACACAGAGGCGGAGGCAGTGACACAGAAGTGGAGGCAGTGACACAGAGCAGAGGGCAGTGACACAGAGGCAGAAAGCAGCGACACAGAGGCAGAGGGCAGCGACGCGGAGGCAGCGACACAGAGGCAGAGGGCAGTGACACAGAGGCAGAGGGCAGTGACACAGAGGCAGAGGGCAGTGACACAGAGGCGGAGGCAGTGACACAGAGGCAGAAGGCAGTGACACAGAGGCAGAGGGCAGTGACAGAGGCAGAGGGCAGTGACACAGAGGCGGAGGCAGTGACACAGAGGCAGAGGGCAGTGACACAGAGGCAGAGGGCAGTGACACAGAGGCAGAGGGCAGCGACACAGAGGCAGTGACACAGAGGTGGAGAGCAGTGACACAGAGGCAGTGACACAGAGGCGTAGAGCAGTGACACAGAGCAGAGGGTAGTGACACAGAGGCAGAGGGCAGTGACACAGAGGCGGAGGGAGTGACACAGAGCAGAGGGCAGTGACACAGAGGCAGAGGGCAGCGACACAGAGGCAGAGGGCAGTGACACAGAGGCAGATGGCAGTGACACAGAGGTGGAGGCAGTGACACAGAGAGGTGGAAGCAGTGACACAGAGCAGAGGGCAGTGACACAGAGGCAGAAAGCAGCGACACAGAGGCAGAGGGCAGCGACACAGAGGCAGAGGCAGTGACACAGAGGCAGAAGGCAGTGACACAGATGCAGAGGGCAGTGACACAGAGGCAGAGGGCAGTGACACAGAGGCGGAGGCAGTGACACAGAGGCGGAGGGCAGTGACACAGAGGCAGTGACACAGAGGCAGAGGGCAGTGACACAGAGGCGGAGAGCAGTGACACAGAGGAGTAGAGCAGTGACACAGAGCAGAGGGCAGTGACACAGAGGCAGAAAGCAGCGACACAGAGGCAGAGCGCAGTGACACAGAGGCGGAGGCAGTGACACAGAGGCAGAGGGCAGTGACACAGAGGCGGAGGCAGTGACACAGAGGCAGAGGGCAGTGACACAGAGGCAGAGGGCAGTGATACAGAGGCGGAGGCAGTGACACAGAGGCAGAGGGCAGTGACACAGAGGCAGAGGGCAGTGACACAGAGGCAGAGGGCAGCGACACAGAGGCAGTGACACAGAGGCGGAGAGCAGTGACACAGAGGCAGTGACACAGAGGCGTAGAGCAGTGACACAGAGCAGAGGGCAGTGACACAGAGGCTGAGGGCAGTGACACAGAGGCGGAGGCAGTGACACAGAGCAGAGGGCAGTGACACAGAGGCAGAGTGCAGTGACACAGAGGCGGAGGCAGTGACACAGAGGCGGAAGCAGTGACACAGAGCAGAGGGCAGTGACACAGAGGCAGAGCGCAGCGACACAGAGGCAGAGCGCAGTGACACAGAGGCGGAGGCAGTGACACAGAGGCAGAGGGCAGTGACACAGAGGCGGAGGCAGTGACACAGAGGCGGAGGGCAGCGACACAAAGGCAGAGGGCAGCGGCACAGAGTCAGAGAGCAGCGACACAGAGGGCAACGACACAGAGGCGGGGAGTGCAGCTACACCGAGGGTAGTGACACAGAGGCGGAGGCAGTGACACAGAGGCAGAGGGCAGCGACACAGAGGCAGAGGCAGTGACACAGAGCAGAGGGCAGCGACACAGAGGCAGAGGCAGTGACACAGAGGCAGAGGCAGTGACACAGAGGCAGAGGCAGTGACACAGAGGCAGAGGGCAGCGACACAGAGGCAGAGGGCAGTGACAGAGGCGGAGGCAGTGACACAGAGGCAGAGGGCAGTGACACAGAGGCGGAGGCAGTGACACAGAGGTGGAGGCAGTGACACAGAGCAGAAGGCAGTGACACAGAGGCAGAAAGCAGCGACACAGAGGCAGAGGGCAGTGACACAGAGGCAGAGGGCAGTGACACAGAGGCAGAGGGCAGTGACACATAGGCAGAGGGCAGTGATATAAAGGCAGAGGGCAGCGGCACAGAGTCAGAGAGCAGCGACACAGAGGCGGGGAGGGCAGCTACACCGAGGGTAGTGACACAGAGGCGGAGGCAGTGACACAGAGGCAGAGGGCAGTGACACAGAGGCAGAGACACACAGGCGGAGGCAGTGACACAGAGGCAGAGGGCAGTGACACAGAGGCAGAGACACACAGGCGGAGGCAGTGACACAGAGGCAGAGGGCAGTGACACAGAGGCAGAGGGCAGTGACACAGAGGCAGAGACACACAGGCGGAGGCAGTGACACAGAGGCAGAGGGCAGTGACACAGAGGCAGAGACACACAGGCGGAGGCAGTGACACAGAGGCAGAGGGCAGTGACACAGAGGCAGTGACACACAGGCGGAGGCAGTGACACAGAGGCAGAGGGCAGTGACACAGAGGCAGAGGGCAGCGACACAGAGGCAGAGGCAGTGACAGAGGCAGAGGGCAGTGACACAGAGGCAGAGGGCAGTGACACAGAGGCAGAGGCAGTGACACAGAGCAGAGGGCAGTGACACAGAGGCAGAGGGCAGTGACACACAGGCGGAGGGCAGTGACACAGAGCAGAGGGCAGTGACACAGAGGCAGAGGCAGTGACACAGAGCAGAGGGCAGTGACACAGAGGCAGAGGGCAGTGACACAGAGGCAGAGGGCAGCGACACAGAGCAGAGGGCAGTGACACAGAGGCGGAGGCAGCGACACAGAGGCAGAGGGCAGTGACACAGAGGCAGAGGCAGTGACACAGAGGCAGAGGGCAGTGACACAGAGCAGAGGGCAGTGACGCAGAGGCAGAAAGCAGCGACACAGAGGCAGAGGGCAGCAACACAGAGGCAGAGGGCAGTAACACAGAGGCGGAGGCAGTGACACAGAGCAGAGGGCAGTGACACAGAGGCAGAGGGCAGCGACACAGAGGCAGAGGGCAGTGACACAGAGGCGGAGGCAGTGACACAGAGGCAGAGGGCAGTGACACAGAGGCGGAGGCAGTGACACAGAAGTGGAGGCAGTGACACAGAGCAGAGGGCAGTGACACAGAGGCAGAAAGCAGCGACACAGAGGCAGAGGGCAGCGACACAGAGGCGGAGGCAGCGACACAGAGGCAGAGGGCAGTGACACAGAGGCAGAGGGCAGTGACACAGAGGCAGAGGGCAGCGACACAGAGGCGGAGGCAGTGACACAGAGGCAGAAGGCAGTGACACAGAGGCAGAGGGCAGTGACAGAGGCAGAGGGCAGTGACACAGAGGCGGAGGCAGTGACAGAGAGGCAGAGGGCAGTGACACAGAGGCAGAGGGCAGTGACACAGAGGCAGAGGGCAGCGACACAGAGGCAGTGACACAGAGGTGGAGAGCAGTGACACAGAGGCAGTGACACAGAGGCGTAGAGCAGTGACACAGAGCAGAGGGTAGTGACACAGAGGCGTAGAGCAGTGACACAGAGCAGAGGGTAGTGATACAGAGGCAGAGGGCAGTGACACAGAGGCGGAGGGAGTGACACAGAGCAGAGGGCAGTGACACAGAGGCAGAGGGCAGCGACACAGAGGCAGAGGGCAGTGACACAGAGGCGGAGGCAGTGACACAGAGGTAGAGGGCAGTGACACAGAGGCGGAGGCAGTGACACAGAGGCAGAGGGCAGTGACACAGAGGCAGAGGGCAGTGACACAGAGGCGGAGGCAGTGACACAGAGGCAGAGGGCAGTGACACAGAGGCAGAGGGCAGTGACACAGAGGTGGAGGCAGTGACACAGAGCAGAGGGCAGTGACACAGATGCAGAGGGCAGTGACACAGAGGCAGAGGGCAGCGACACAGAGGCAGTGACACAGAGGCGGAGAGCAGTGACACAGAGGAGTAGAGCAGTGACACAGAGCAGAGGGCAGTGACACAGAGGCAGAAAGCAGCGACACAGAGGCAGAGCGCAGTGACACAGAGGCGGAGGCAGTGACACAGAGGCAGAGGGCAGTGACACAGAGGCGGAGGCAGTGACACAGAGCAGAGGGCAGTGACACAGAGGCAGAAAGCAGTGACACAGAGGCAGAGGGCAGCGACACAGAGGCAGAGGGCAGTGACACAGAGGCAGAGGGCAGTGACACAGAGGCAGAGGGCAGCGACACAGAGGCAGAGGCAGTGACACAGAGCAGAGGGCAGTGACACAGAGGCAGAGGGCAGTGACACACAGGCGGAGGGCAGTGACACAGAGCAGAGGGCAGTGACACAGAGGCAGAGACACAGAGCAGGGGGCAGTGACACAGAGGCAGAGGGCAGTGACACAGAGGCAGAGGGCAGCGACACAGAGCAGAGGGCAGTGACACAGAGGCGGAGGCAGCGACACAGAGGCAGAGGGCAGTGACACAGAGGCAGAGGCAGTGACACAGAGGCAGAGGGCAGTGACACAGAGCAGAGGGCAGTGACACAGAGGCAGAAAGCAGCGACAAAGAGGCAGAGGGCAGCAACACAGAGGCAGAGGGCAGTGACACAGAGGCGGAGGCAGTGACACAGAGCAGAGGGCAGTGACACAGAGGCAGAGGGCAGCGACACAGAGGCAGAGGGCAGTGACACAGAGGTGGAGGCAGTGACACAGAGGCAGAGGGCAGTGACACAGAGGCGGAGGCAGTGACACAGAAGTGGAGGCAGTGACACAGAGCAGAGGGCAGTGACACAGAGGCAGAAAGCAGCGACACAGAGGCAGAGGGCAGCGACGCGGAGGCAGCGACACAGAGGCAGAGGGCAGTGACACAGAGGCAGAGGGCAGTGACACAGAGGCAGAGGGCAGTGACACAGAGGCGGAGGCAGTGACACAGAGGCAGAAGGCAGTGACACAGAGGCAGAGGGCAGTGACAGAGGCAGAGGGCAGTGACACAGAGGCGGAGGCAGTGACACAGAGGCAGAGGGCAGTGACACAGAGGCAGAGGGCAGTGACACAGAGGCAGAGGGCAGCGACACAGAGGCAGTGACACAGAGGTGGAGAGCAGTGACACAGAGGCAGTGACACAGAGGCGTAGAGCAGTGACACAGAGCAGAGGGTAGTGACACAGAGGCAGAGGGCAGTGACACAGAGGCGGAGGGAGTGACACAGAGCAGAGGGCAGTGACACAGAGGCAGAGGGCAGCGACACAGAGGCAGAGGGCAGTGACACAGAGGCAGATGGCAGTGACACAGAGGTGGAGGCAGTGACACAGAGGTGGAAGCAGTGACACAGAGCAGAGGGCAGTGACACAGAGGCAGAAAGCAGCGACACAGAGGCAGAGGGCAGCGACACAGAGGCAGAGGCAGTGACACAGAGGCAGAAGGCAGTGACACAGATGCAGAGGGCAGTGACACAGAGGCAGAGGGCAGTGACACAGAGGCGGAGGCAGTGACACAGAGGCAGAGGGCAGTGACACAGAGGCAGTGACACAGAGGCAGAGGGCAGTGACACAGAGGCGGAGAGCAGTGACACAGAGGAGTAGAGCAGTGACACAGAGCAGAGGGCAGTGACACAGAGGCAGAAAGCAGCGACACAGAGGCAGAGCGCAGTGACACAGAGGCGGAGGCAGTGACACAGAGGCAGAGGGCAGTGACACAGAGGCGGAGGCAGTGACACAGAGGCAGAGGGCAGTGACACAGAGGCAGAGGGCAGTGATACAGAGGCGGAGGCAGTGACACAGAGGCAGAGGGCAGTGACACAGAGGCAGAGGGCAGTGACACAGAGGCAGAGGGCAGCGACACAGAGGCAGTGACACAGAGGCGGAGAGCAGTGACACAGAGGCAGTGACACAGAGGCGTAGAGCAGTGACACAGAGCAGAGGGCAGTGACACAGAGGCTGAGGGCAGTGACACAGAGGCGGAGGCAGTGACACAGAGCAGAGGGCAGTGACACAGAGGCAGAGTGCAGTGACACAGAGGCGGAGGCAGTGACACAGAGGCGGAAGCAGTGACACAGAGCAGAGGGCAGTGACACAGAGGCAGAGCGCAGCGACACAGAGGCAGAGCGCAGTGACACAGAGGCGGAGGCAGTGACACAGAGGCAGAGGGCAGTGACACAGAGGCGGAGGCAGTGACACAGAGGCGGAGGGCAGCGACACAAAGGCAGAGGGCAGCGGCACAGAGTCAGAGAGCAGCGACACAGAGGGCAACGACACAGAGGCGGGGAGTGCAGCTACACCGAGGGTAGTGACACAGAGGCGGAGGCAGTGACACAGAGGCAGAGGGCAGCGACACAGAGGCAGAGGCAGTGACACAGAGCAGAGGGCAGCGACACAGAGGCAGAGGCAGTGACACAGAGGCAGAGGCAGTGACACAGAGGCAGAGGCAGTGACACAGAGGCAGAGGGCAGCGACACAGAGGCAGAGGGCAGTGACAGAGGCGGAGGCAGTGACACAGAGGCAGAGGGCAGTGACACAGAGGCGGAGGCAGTGACACAGAGGTGGAGGCAGTGACACAGAGCAGAAGGCAGTGACACAGAGGCAGAAAGCAGCGACACAGAGGCAGAGGGCAGTGACACAGAGGCAGAGGGCAGTGACACAGAGGCAGAGGGCAGTGACACATAGGCAGAGGGCAGTGATATAAAGGCAGAGGGCAGCGGCACAGAGTCAGAGAGCAGCGACACAGAGGCGGGGAGGGCAGCTACACCGAGGGTAGTGACACAGAGGCGGAGGCAGTGACACAGAGGCAGAGGGCAGTGACACAGAGGCAGAGACACACAGGCGGAGGCAGTGACACAGAGGCAGAGGGCAGTGACACAGAGGCAGAGACACACAGGCGGAGGCAGTGACACAGAGGCAGAGGGCAGTGACACAGAGGCAGAGGGCAGTGACACAGAGGCAGAGACACACAGGCGGAGGCAGTGACACAGAGGCAGAGGGCAGTGACACAGAGGCAGAGACACACAGGCGGAGGCAGTGACACAGAGGCAGAGGGCAGTGACACAGAGGCAGTGACACACAGGCGGAGGCAGTGACACAGAGGCAGAGGGCAGTGACACAGAGGCAGAGGGCAGCGACACAGAGGCAGAGGCAGTGACAGAGGCAGAGGGCAGTGACACAGAGGCAGAGGGCAGTGACACAGAGGCAGAGGCAGTGACACAGAGCAGAGGGCAGTGACACAGAGGCAGAGGGCAGTGACACACAGGCGGAGGGCAGTGACACAGAGCAGAGGGCAGTGACACAGAGGCAGAGGCAGTGACACAGAGCAGAGGGCAGTGACACAGAGGCAGAGGGCAGTGACACAGAGGCAGAGGGCAGCGACACAGAGCAGAGGGCAGTGACACAGAGGCGGAGGCAGCGACACAGAGGCAGAGGGCAGTGACACAGAGGCAGAGGCAGTGACACAGAGGCAGAGGGCAGTGACACAGAGCAGAGGGCAGTGACGCAGAGGCAGAAAGCAGCGACACAGAGGCAGAGGGCAGCAACACAGAGGCAGAGGGCAGTAACACAGAGGCGGAGGCAGTGACACAGAGCAGAGGGCAGTGACACAGAGGCAGAGGGCAGCGACACAGAGGCAGAGGGCAGTGACACAGAGGCGGAGGCAGTGACACAGAGGCAGAGGGCAGTGACACAGAGGCGGAGGCAGTGACACAGAAGTGGAGGCAGTGACACAGAGCAGAGGGCAGTGACACAGAGGCAGAAAGCAGCGACACAGAGGCAGAGGGCAGCGACACAGAGGCGGAGGCAGCGACACAGAGGCAGAGGGCAGTGACACAGAGGCAGAGGGCAGTGACACAGAGGCAGAGGGCAGCGACACAGAGGCGGAGGCAGTGACACAGAGGCAGAAGGCAGTGACACAGAGGCAGAGGGCAGTGACAGAGGCAGAGGGCAGTGACACAGAGGCGGAGGCAGTGACACAGAGGCAGAGGGCAGTGACACAGAGGCAGAGGGCAGTGACACAGAGGCAGAGGGCAGCGACACAGAGGCAGTGACACAGAGGTGGAGAGCAGTGACACAGAGGCAGTGACACAGAGGCGTAGAGCAGTGACACAGAGCAGAGGGTAGTGACACAGAGGCGTAGAGCAGTGACACAGAGCAGAGGGTAGTGATACAGAGGCAGAGGGCAGTGACACAGAGGCGGAGGGAGTGACACAGAGCAGAGGGCAGTGACACAGAGGCAGAGGGCAGCGACACAGAGGCAGAGGGCAGTGACACAGAGGCGGAGGCAGTGACACAGAGGTAGAGGGCAGTGACACAGAGGCGGAGGCAGTGACACAGAGGCAGAGGGCAGTGACACAGAGGCAGAGGGCAGTGACACAGAGGCGGAGGCAGTGACACAGAGGCAGAGGGCAGTGACACAGAGGCAGAGGGCAGTGACACAGAGGTGGAGGCAGTGACACAGAGCAGAGGGCAGTGACACAGATGCAGAGGGCAGTGACACAGAGGCAGAGGGCAGCGACACAGAGGCAGTGACACAGAGGCGGAGAGCAGTGACACAGAGGAGTAGAGCAGTGACACAGAGCAGAGGGCAGTGACACAGAGGCAGAAAGCAGCGACACAGAGGCAGAGCGCAGTGACACAGAGGCGGAGGCAGTGACACAGAGGCAGAGGGCAGTGACACAGAGGCGGAGGCAGTGACACAGAGCAGAGGGCAGTGACACAGAGGCAGAAAGCAGTGACACAGAGGCAGAGGGCAGCGACACAGAGGCGGAGGCAGTGACACAGAGGCAGAGGGCAGTGACACAGAGGCAGAGGGCAGTGATACAGAGGCGGAGGCAGTGACACAGCGGCAGAGGGCAGTGACACAGAGGCAGAGGGCAGTGACACAGAGGCAGAGGGCAGCGACACAGAGGCAGTGACACAGAGGCGGAGAGCAGTGACACAGAGGCAGTGACACAGAGGCGTAGAGCAGTGACACAGAGCAGAGGGCAGTGACACAGAGGCTGAGGGCAGTGACACAGAGGCGGAGGCAGTGACACAGAGCAGAGGGCAGTGACACAGAGGCAGAGTGCAGTGACACAGAGGCGGAGGCAGTGACACAGAGGCGGAGGCAGTGACACAGAGCAGAGGGCAGTGACACAGAGGCAGAGCGCAGCGACACAGAGGCAGAGCGCAGCGACACAGAGGCGGAGGCAGTGACACAGAGGCGGAGGCAGTGACACAGAGGCAGAGGGCAGTGACACAGAGGCAGAGGGCAGTGACACAGAGGCAGAGGGCAGTGACACAGAGGCGGAGGCAGTGACACAGAGGCAGAGGGCAGTGACACAGAGGCGGAGGCAGTGACACAGAGGCAGAGGGCAGTGATGTGGGAATGTGTCCTGTTTTATAGGACACATTCCAGCTGCAGCAGCCAGGGCGCCTGTGTCCCCTGCGGGACAATGTCTCTGACAGCGCGGGGACAGCTTGTCTGTCCCCAGCGCCTGTCAGTGTGTGGCGGCGGCGGTTGTCCGGTGCAGGGATTACCTTTTTCCCTGCATCGGACCAGAGACTGCAGGGGCATTTGAATCTTGGCACCCTCCGGGAGCCAATCGCGGCTCCCGGAGCGGCAGCCAATCGGAGAGGGGCGCGGCGAGCCAATCGGCGCTCGCCGCGTCATAGGCCCCGCCCCCGGCGTCTGACGTCAGACGCCGGGCGGGAGCCTGAAGGAAGGACGGCGCGCAGGAGCGCGAAGAGGAGAGACGCCGGGCGGGACGTTTGTGGGTATAAGCTAGCCCTACCTTTCCCTACCTTGTGGCCGTGGATGGAATGAAGTCCGCGCACCAGCGGTGGTAACAGAATCAGTCTCCGGCTGAGCGCTAATCGATGCATCCAGCGATAGTGAGTCACGGCTGGGTGAAGTCACGCTGCAGCCGCCGGCGGGGTAGTAGGTAATGCGTCTTGGTTTTTCGGTGCCGTGTCTCACGTGCCTCCAACGCGTTTCGTTAGTCTGCGCGCACTTTTTCAAGGATAGCAGGAAGCTCTCCAGGTCCCCTTTTTATAGTTAAAAAACTTTATTAGTCCATAGTTAAAAAACAGGAAGTGGTGGCTGGAAGTTGTTCCAGAAAGGCGGCAACCATGTGTTTGATGGTGCTGACTTGTATTCCGGATACAAAAATAAAAAATAATGATATAAAATTTATGAATTTGTTATTGTTTACCTCACAAACAAATTTTATACGAAGTTTTAAAACAATCCCGCTACACTGTAGTGTATTCCTAATGGAGAAGAAAACTTGGCACGCGGTTCCCGCATCTTTTACTACTTCTGGCCGGAAGTTCCAGTCATTAATAATAAATATAAAAAGGAGCTTTTTTTTTAAACAATTTGGCCTTGAAAAAGTGCGCCTGGAAGCATGAAACGCGTTGGTCCCACAGAGGTGACAGGACAACCTGCCCAGCCACAGTATCGGCAATCGGCCACTCCACGAGCCGCTCCCGGCGATCCCCCGGTGACGTCACCTCCAACAACCCGCTGCACGCAGCGGCATCTGAAACTGCAAGCCGCAGACAGCCCACACCATCATCTGTGAGAATACCGCTGGCCAACACAGGGATAGATAGGCAGGGTGAGTGATAACGCTGGAGCCGGAACACACTTCATTGGAACAAAGTGGACTGGTCTGCACCCACACTGTCATAAGAGAGGCTGTTAAACATTTTATGAACCCATTCTTTTTATAAGGCATATCTTAGAGTAAACATAAACAATACACAAAGTATAATAAGAGTCCGTCCCAAATTGGTTCTTAGCCATCTTCCTTGTTTAAGTTACTTATTTCCAGCGGAACATCAGTCTGCACTCGATCAGTCGTGGCGGCAGCACTTTCCATTCCCAAACAGTGGGACGTCATACAGCCACGCAGCCGCCTCTCACAGCACAGACAAAGTAACGTGACTGGCCACAACTCACAATCGCAACCTAGCATCAAATAACTGTTCAGTCTCCTTGTAAGATCGGACTGCGCATGATTTTGCTGCACATCTGCAGAGCATTAAGTTGCCCATGTATTAAGCACTGCAGCTGTCTGGACAACCGGGGAGTGGAATGTATTGCTGAGGAGTAGGATCAGGGGGGGGAGATACAGGGAGGGGGGGAGACACAGGGAGTCAGTGCTCGCTCTTCATGTGACTGAGTGGTAAAAGCCGTCCTGACATAGCTCTGCAAGTGCTAGTTTCCTATTTTGTCCTGTGGGTTGTTCTGGACTTTTTCCCCCTTTATAGACACCTCCACCTTACAGGCAGTGTACGGCTAGGTTGGCCGGGTTTCTACGACTCAGTATCGTAGTATCGTCAATGTAAAAGTAGGCTCCTTCATCCACTTTCTCATTCCTGTGAAGATCTTGGGCTGATTCGGAGGTGGAAGCATAAACGTCCGCAGCTGTGACTACTGGCGGTCGCATGTCTGCATCTTAATGCAAAAACTCCGATCTCTTCCTCTGTGGACGAATGTGCAAGGACTGGGACGCCCCGTGTCAGCGTCGGTGCACGCTGTCATTCAGATCGGCACATCTATAGATGGCGCAGTCGGTCACTCCACTGCGCCTTGCAGCAGCCCTATAGCTCCGTGTGACTTGGTCTCCTATGCCTGCGGCTGTGCGCATGTGTACGCAGCTACTGTCACACCTGCAGCACTCCCATATCACGCCCACCTGAATGAAACATTTTTACATGCAATACTCGCCACCTCCCAGTCACCACCTACGTATGCCAGCAATTTTCTACAACGTTTCTGATAACGTGCATCTCAATTGCAACCGTGGCTGTATGCGTACACTGGGCCTGATTCAGGTGTGGTTGAAGGTGCAATAGCTGCAGCTTACACGGAAGCAGCAGTGATGCGTTACTATCTTAATGCAGCAGGGGGTGCCTGATATCATTAGACGCCTTCTGCATGCATTAGTGAGGCGAGCTGCACTGTATCACCTGCGACGCCATCAGTTCCTGCAAAAAGGCCAGGAAATCTCCACCTTCCGACAGAGATCCTGGCCTCTGCACTCCCCATAAACGACACACCTCCGTTTTGGCCCCTCCCCACCCCAAACAGCAGCAGACTGTCAATCGCTGACATTCTGTAGCAGTAGTGCGTTCAACGTTGCAGTACGGATCCGGCGCATATGCAAAGCACAGAACATCGGTACTATGCGTTATGTGCCGCACCTCCAACCACATCTGACCGCATGCGCCGTAGGAGATTTCAGAATTCTCTCACATGCGCAGTTTACAAATAATCTCTCATCTACGTGACCCTTCAGCACTGCTATCTGCCACCTCTGTCACTGCACTATCCTGCTATAGTGACCAGGCCGGAGGTCCGCCTGTGCATTCTCTGAGCAGGCTGCAGCAGATGAAGGGCGCACTGTATAGTGTTGATCTCGTGACCTGCAAGGACGCGCCAGGCGGCTCTCCAAGCTGCTGTTTCAGGCACCGTGCCACCGCAGCAGCTACAGGACCACCCCCCTAGTTATGGCTATTTAGTATCCCCCCCCCCCCCCCTGTATGTAGGAGGGAACGCAGCAGATATTCGTAGTGCCTGCTGCAATTCCTTCATTCCCACCGGCAGACGCATCACCCAAAGGCTTATATGGGGAATGCTATGCTGCCAGATTTATCAATTTTTGGAATGCGACCACCGCAGCTCCTGCCATCTGTAGCTGGTGGTAGCCTGTGGGCTACACACCTTATACTGTATGTATATGTATATGCAGAAATGAACGCTGTGCATGCTCAACAGCCCCGGCAGCTGACTGAGCGCACCACAGGGATGGGCGGGTGTTTCTTAAAACATTCCGTCTATGTAATTGCATATTGTTATGTGATCCCAGATGCTCATATCACACACAGATTGCATTGAATATGCAATAAATGACAAAATGGGCCCCTAAGAGATGTGGGGGCTGGGGAGACTGAGGACACTGCCGGGGTGGTGATAAATCAGCTATGTTTGGAACATTGGTACTACCATGACATATGGGCGAGATTCCATTTTATTCACGCCGGCAGCCAGTAGACGGAGCCCAACTGAGCTATTCAATTGTTGCTCCATTCGGGCGTAATCAGCTGCCGGCATCTGCATTTCACCTCACACATCTGCGGGGGGGGTGGAGAGCTGAAATGAGCAAAAAGTGACCCCTTTGAGGATTTATCACGTTGCGCCCATTAGTTTGGTTGAGTTTACGTGGCTAAACCCAACTTCTCTGGGCGTGACAAGCACGATAAACAAGCACAATTGTATTAGCCCCCCCCCCATTTCCATCTCCCATCACTATAGACTGGAGATCGAGAGCAATAAACAATTGAATATCGACCAAACAGTATCTCAAATTGCACATATTAAAAGAATATCAATAAATCCCATATATTCGACTAGTATCAGGAAGCCTTCTCATAACTTATTTTATACATATTACGCCTGTTACATGGTTGCACGTATTACTCCGAAATAAATGCCAATCTCCGCCTGTGATCAGAGCCACCATCGCCTTCACCTGTCACCGGAGCCGCGATCACTATCAGCGCAGCTTGCAGCAAGGTGGTGACAGATCTCTACATAGCGCACGATGCCATCTACACGTCCACAACATACTTGTACTCTGTTCTGCCGCCCTGTTGTACCCACTTCGCTGCATGGGCCGTTGCGGCAGAGATGTGTATGACTCGGAGTCACTTGTAGGTGCCGTTGTGTATGCAGGCTCCTAAACACGCGCAGTTACTATAAAGAGCGAGATCCGTCCGCGGAGTGGACCTGCATGCAACTCTGAATCAGGCCCCATGTTAGTAACGTATGGTGCTGCCAAACCGTGACGTGATAAACACGGAAAGGAAGCGCTCTGTAAACACACGCCTCAGGCACAGGCAGCATCTGTAGGGGAACTTGCTACATCAACCTTATGCCTCTGCAGGCTCAGGACTATAGGGAATCGCCTGGTACATGCAACTAAAAATGGTCCTTATCCCGTAGTTGGTGGATTTTCTTAAAGCGCTGGAGAAGAAGACCCGCGTCAGTGGCACCAGGTCACACGTGCGCACATGCC
The DNA here is from genome assembly GCF_028390025.1 of Pseudophryne corroboree. Lineage (NCBI taxonomy): Eukaryota > Metazoa > Chordata > Amphibia > Anura > Myobatrachidae > Pseudophryne > Pseudophryne corroboree. The sequence goes on from NC_086453.1 coordinate 379,776,705, forward strand.
ATGAGGTCACACACATTTAGGGGCTGTTTCTGAACAAGTAACCTTTACCATCTGAACAAACCATGCTGCACTGCAAGGGGGGTAATTTTGGTGTGTATGCGGGGTAAATAATGGCTGCTTCTGCATGTAACCCACACATGCTGGGCAGCTTTATTCTCACACTGCAATGTAGAGATGAGCTAGGACACACCCCTCCCACACCTAACTCTCTGCACATGTTACATCTGCCCCCTGCAGTACAGCATGGTGTTACCCAGGTGCTCAGTTACTGGCTGCTTCTGCATGTAGCCCACACATGCTGGGTAGCTTTATTCTCACACTGCAATGTAGCTCTGAGCTAGGACATGCCTCTCCCACACCTAACTCTCTGCACATGTTACATCTGCCCCCTGCAGTACAGCATGGTGTTACCCAGGGGCTCAGTTACTGGCTGCTTCTGCATGTAGCCCACACATGCTGGCAGCTTTATTCTCACACTGCAATGTAGCTCTGAGCTAGGACATGCCTCTCCCACACCTAACTCTCTGCACATATTACATCTGCCCCCCTTTAGTACAGCACAGTGATACCCAGATACTTGCTTTTTAGTTTTGCTGCTGATTTAGAATCAGAGTCTTAGGACCCGATTCAATTGTTTCCTTCGTCCCCTGCTGGCCATCTACAGCAATGGGCATCTATCAGAGCTATTGAAATGCCCGATTAGATAACCATTACCAGTTAAGGCGCCTGACAGCGCAAATCGGCTAAACCCGTCTATAGCGCTTAAAATAAGAATTTACTCACCGGTAATTCTATTTCTCGTAGTCCGTAGTGGATGCTGGTAACTCCGTAAGGACCATGGGGAATAGACGGGCTCCCCAGGAGACTGGGCACTCTAAAAGAAAGATTAGGTACTATCTGGTGTGCACTGGCTCCTCCCTCTATGCCCCTCCTCCAGACCTCAGTTAGGGAAACTGTGCCCGGAAGAGCTGACACAACAAGGAAAGGATTTGGAATCCAGGGTAAGACTCATACCAGCCACACCAATTAGAGATGAGCGGGTTCGGTTTCTTTGAATCCGAACCCGCACGAACTTCACTTTTTTTTTCACGGGTCCGAGCGACTCGGATCTTCCCGCCTTGCTCGGTTAACCCGAGCGCGCCCGAACGTCATCATGACGCTGTCGGATTCTCGCGAGACTCGGATTCTATATAAGGAGCCGCGCGTCGCCGCCATTTTCACACGTGCATTGAGATTGATAGGGAGAGGACGTGGCTGGCGTCCTCTCCATTAGAATAGATTAGAAGAGAGAGAGAGAGAGAGAGATTGTGCAGACAGAGTTTACCACAGTGACCAGTGCAGTTGTTGTTAAGTTAACTTTTATTTAATATATCCGTTCTCTGCTATATCCGTTCTCTGCCTGAAAAAAACGATACACAGCAGTCACACAGTGTGACTCAGTCTGTGTGCACTCAGCTCAGCCCAGTGTGCTGCACATCAATGTATAAAAGCTTATAATAATTGTGGGGGAGACTGGGGAGCACTGCAGGTTGTTATAGCAGGAGCCAGGAGTACATAATATTATATTAATTTAAAATTAAACAGTGCACACTTTTGCTGCAGGAGTGCCACTGCCAGTGTGACTAGTGGTGACCAGTGCCTGACCACCAGTATAGTAGTATATTGTTGTATACTATCTCTTTATCAACCAGTCTATATTAGCAGCAGACACAGTACAGTGCGGTAGTTCACGGCTGTGGCTACCTCTGTGTCGGCAGTCGGCACTCGGCAGGCAGTCCGTCCATCCATAATTGTATAATTATATACCACCTAACCGTGGTATTTTTTTTTCTTTCTTTATACCGTCGTCATAGTCATACTAGTTGTTACGAGTATACTACTATCTCTTTATCAACCAGTGTACAGTGCGGTAGTTCACGGCTGTGGCTACCTCTGTGTCGGAACTCGGCAGGCAGTCCGTCCATCCATAATTGTATTATTATAATATATACCACCTAACCGTGGTTTTTTTTTCATTCTTTATACCGTCATAGTCAGTCATACTAGTTGTTACGAGTATACTACTATCTCTTTATCAACCAGTGTACAGTGCGGTAGTTCACGGCTGTGGCTACCTCTGTGTCGGCAGTCGGCAGGCAGTCCGTCCATCCATAATTGTATTATAATATATACCACCTAACCGTGGTTTTTTTTTCATTCTTTATACCGTCATAGTGTCATACTAGTTGTTACGAGTATACTACTATCTCTTTATCAACCAGTGTACAGTGCGGTAGTTCACGGCTGTGGCTACCTCTGTGTCGGCAGTCGGCAGGCAGTCCGTCCATCCATAATTGTATTATAATATATACCACCTAACCGTGGTTTTTTTTTCATTCTTTATACCGTCATAGTCAGTCATACTAGTTGTTACGAGTATACTACTATCTCTTTATCAACCAGTGTACAGTGCGGTAGTTCACGGCTGTGGCTACCTCTGTGTCGGAACTCGGCAGGCAGTCCGTCCATCCATAATTGTATTATTATAATATATACCACCTAACCGTGGTTTTTTTTTCATTCTTTATACCGTCATAGTCAGTCATACTAGTTGTTACGAGTATACTACTATCTCTTTATCAACCAGTGTACAGTGCGGTAGTTCACGGCTGTGGCTACCTCTGTGTCGGAACTCGGCAGGCAGTCCGTCCATCCATAATTGTATTATAATATATACCACCTAACCGTGGTTTTTTTTTCGTTCTTTATACCGTCGTCATACTAGTTGTTACGAGTATACTACTATCTCTTTATCAACCAGTGTACAGTGCGGTAGTTCACGGCTGTGGCTACCTCTGTGTCGGAACTCGGCAGGCAGTCCGTCCATCCATAATTGTATTATAATATATACCACCTAACCGTGGTTTATTTTTCGTTCTTTATACCGTCGTCATACTAGTTGTTACGAGTATACTACTATCTCTTTATCAACCAGTGTACAGTGCGGTAGTTCACGGCTGTGGCTACCTCTGTGTCGGCACTCGGCAGGCAGTCCGTCCAACCATAATTGTATTATATACCACCTAACCGTGGGTTTTTTTTCATTCTTTATACCGTCGTCATACTAGTTGTTACGAGTATACTACTATCTCTTTATCAACCAGTGTACAGTGCGGTAGTTCACGGCTGTGGCTACCTCTGTGTCGGCACTCGGCAGGCAGTCCGTCCAACCATAATTGTATTATATACCACCTAACCGTGGTTTTTTTTTCATTCTTTATACCGTCGTCATACTAGTTGTTACGAGTATACTACTATCTCTTTATCAACCAGTGTACAGTGCGGTAGTTCACGGCTGTGGCTACCTCTGTGTCGGCACTCGGCAGCCCGTCCATAATTGTATATACCAGTGACCTAACCGTGGTTTTTTTTTCTTTCTTTATACATACATACTAGTTACGAGTATACTATCTCTTTATCAACCAGTCTATATATTAGCAGCAGACACAGTACAGTGCGGTAGTTCACGGCTGTGGCTACCTCTGTGTCGGCACTCGGCAGCCCGTCCATAATTGTATATACCACCTAACCGTGGTTTTTTTTTCTTTCTTTATACATACATACTGCAGTGCCACTCCTAGATGGGCCCGGTGTTTGTGTCGGCCACTAGGGTCGCTAATCTTACTCACACAGTCAGCTACCTCATTGCGCCTCTTTTTTTCTTTGCGTCATGTGCTGTTTGGGGAGGGTTTTTTGGAAGGGCCATCCTGCGTGACACTGCAGTGCCACTCCTAGATGGGCCCGGTGTTTGTGTCGGCCACTAGGGTCGCTAATCTTACTCACACAGCTACCTCATTGCGCCTCTTTTTTTCTTTGCGTCATGTGCTGTTTGGGGAGGGTTTTTTGGAAGGGACATCCTGCGTGACACTGCAGTGCCACTCCTAGATGGGCCCGGTGTTTGTGTCGGCCACTAGGGTCGCTTATCTTACTCACACAGCGACCTCGGTGCAAATTTTAGGACTAAAAATAATATTGTGAGGTGTGAGGTATTCAGAATAGACTGAAAATGAGTGTAAATTATGGTTTTTGAGGTTAATAATACTTTGGGATCAAAATGACCCCCAAATTCTATGATTTAAGCTGTTTTTTAGTGTTTTTGGAAAAAAACACCCGAATCCAAAACACACCCGAATCCGACAAAAATAATTCGGTGAGGTTTTGCCAAAACGCGTTCGAACCCAAAACACGGCCGCGGAACCGAACCCAAAACCAAAACACAAAACCCGAAAAATTTCAGGCGCTCATCTCTAACACCAATCACACTGTACAACTTGTGATAACCATACCCAGTTAACAGTATGAACAACAACTGAGCCTCATTTAACGGATGGCTCATAATAACAATAACCCTTTAGTTAAGCAATAACTATATACATGTATTGCAGAGAGTCCGCACTTGGGACGGGCGCCCAGCATCCACTACGGACTACGAGAAATAGAATTACCGGTGAGTAAATTCTTATTTTCTCTGACGTCCTAGTGGATGCTGGGAACTCCGTAAGGACCATGGGGATTATACCAAAGCTCCCAAACGGGCGGGAGAGTGCGGATGACTCTGCAGCACCGCATGAGCAAACTCAAGGTCCTCCTCAGCCAGGGTATCAAACTTGTAGAACTTAGCAAACGTGTTTGACCCCGACCAAGTAGCAGCTCGGCAAAGCTGTAAAGCCGAGACCCCTCGGGCAGCCGCCCAAGAAGAGCCCACCTTCCTTGTGGAATGGGCTTTTACCGATTTTTGATGCGGCAATCCAGCCGCAGAGTGAACCAGCTGAATCGTGTTATAGATCCAGCGAACAATAGTCTGCTTCGAAGCAGGAGCGCCAACCTTTTTGGCTGCATACAGAATAAACAGCGAGTCAGACTTTCTGACTCCCGCCGTTCTGGAAACATAAATTTTCAAAGCCTGGACTACGTCCAGCAACTTGGAATCCTCCAAGTCCCTAGTAGCCGCAGGCACCACAATAGGCTGGTTCAAATGAAACGATGATACCACCCTAGGAAGAAATTGGGGACGAGTCCTCAATTCTGCCCTGTCCATATGGAAGATCAGATAAGGGTTTTTACATGACAAAACCGCCAATTCTGACACACGCCTAGCCGAAGCTAAGGCCAATAGCATGACCACTTTCCATGTGAGATATTTTAGCTCCACGGTCTTAAGTGGCTCAAACCAGTGGGATTTCAGGAAATCCAACACAACGTTAAGATCCCAAGGTGCCACCGGTGGCACAAAAGGAGGCTGAATATGCAGCACCCCCGGAACAACGTCTGAACTTCAGGCAGTGAAGTCAGTTCTTTTTGGGAGAAAATGTATAGGGCCGAAATCTTGACCTTTATGGATCCTAATTTTAGGCCCATAGTCACTCCTGACTGTAGGAAGTGCAGGAATCGACCCCGCTGGAATTCCTCTGTAGGGCCTTCCCGGCCTCACACCAAGCAACCTATTTTCGCCATATACAGTGAAAAAGTCTTGCTGTCACGTCTTTCCTAGCCTTTATCAGCGTAGGAATAACTGCATCCGGAATGCCCTTTTCCGCTAGGATCCGGCGTTCAACCGCCATGCCGTCAAATGCAGCCGCGGTAAGTCTTGGAACAGACAGGGCCCCTGTTGCAACATGTCCTGTCTAAGAGGCAGAAGCCATGGATCCTCTGAGAGCATTTCTTGCAGCTCCGGGTACCGAGTCCTTCTTGGCCAATTCGGAGCAAAGAATATTGGGGGTCATTCCGAGTTGTTCGCTCGTTATTTTTTTCTCGCAATGGAGCGATTAGTCGCTAATGCGCATGCGCAATGTCCGCAGTGCGACTGCACCAAGTAAATTTGCTATGCAGTTAGGTATTTTACTCACGGCATTACGAGGTTTTTTCTTCGTTCTGGTGATCGTAATGTGATTGACAGGAAGTGGGTGTTTCTGGGCGGAAACTGGCCGTTTTATGGGTGTGTGCGAAAAAACGCTACCGTTTCTGGGAAAAACGCGGGAGTGGCTGGAGAAACGGAGGAGTGTCTGGGCGAACGCTGGGTATGTTTGTGACGTCAAACCAGGAACGAAACTGACTGAACTGATCGCAGATGCCGAGTAAGTCTGGAGCTACTCAGAAACTGCTAAGAAGTGTCTATTCGCAATTCTGCTAATCTTTCGTTCGCAATTTTGATAAGCTAAGATTCACTCCCAGTAGGCGGCGGCTTAGCGTGTGCAAAGCTGCTAAAAGCAGCTTGCGAGCGAACAACTCGGAATGACCCCCATTGTTCTCACTCCTCCTTTTATTACAATTCTCAGCTTTTGGGTATGAGAGGAAGAGGAGGGAATACATAGACCGACTGGAACACCCACTGTGTTACTAGTGCGACCACAGCTATCACCTGAGGGTCCCTTGACCCGGCGTAAAACCTTTTTTAGTTTTTTATTGAGGTGGGACGCCATCTAGTCCACCTGAGGCAGTTCCCATCAAATTGCAAACTGCGTGAAGACTTCCTGATGAAGTCCCCACTTTCCCGGGTGGAGGTCGTGCCTGCTGAGGAAGTCTGCTTCCCAGATGTCTACTCCCGGAACGAACACTGCTGACAGTGCGCTTACTTGATTCTCCGCCCAGCGAAGAATTCTGGTGGCTTCTACCCTCGCCACCCAGCTCCTTGTGCCGCCTTGGCGGTTTACATGAACCCCTGCGGTCTGACTGGATCAGAACCGGTTGGTCGCGAAGCAGGATCTCCGCTTGACTTAGGGCGTTGTATATGGCCCTTAGTTCCAGGATATTGATGTGAAGGCAAGTCTGTTGACTTGACCACAGACCTTGGAAATTTCTTCCCTGTGTAACTGCCCCCCACCCTCGGAGGCATGCATCCGTGGTCACCAGGATCCAGTCCTGAATGCCGAATCTGCGGTCCTCGAGAAGGTGAGCACTCTGCAGCCACCACAGGAGAGACACCCTGGCCCTGGTGGATGGGGTGATTAACCGATGCCTCTGAAGAGGTGATCCGGACCACTTGTCCAGTAAGTCCCATTGGAAGGTCCTCGCATGGAACCTGCCTAAGGGGATGGCCTCGTATGATGCCACCATCCTTCCCAGGACTCGAGTGCAGTGATGCACTGACACCTGTTTTGGTTTTAATAGATTCCTGACCAGTGTCATGAGCTCCTGAGCTCTCTCTATCGGGAGATAAACCCTTTTCTGGTCTGTGTCTAGGATCGTGCCTAGGAGAGGCAGATGAGCTGTAGGAACCAACTGCGACTTTGGAATATATAGAATCCAGCCGTGTTGCCGTTACACTTCCAGAGAAAGTGATACGCTGTTCAGCAACTGCTCTCTTGATCTCGCTTTTATGAGGAGATCGTCCCAGTACGTGATAATAGTGACACCTTGCTTCCGCAGGAGCACAATCATATCCGCCATTACCTTGGTGAATATTCTCGGGGCCGTGGAGAGACCAAACGGCAACAACTGAAATTGGTAATGACAATCCCGTACCGCAATTCTGAGGTACGCCTAATGAGGTGGATAAATGGGGACATGATGGTATGCATCCCTTATGTCCTGATTCACGATAAAGTCTCCCCCTTTTTAGGCTTGCACTGACCGCTCTTAGCGATTCCATTTTGAACTCGAACCTTCTCAGGTATATGTTCAGGGATTTTTAATTCAATATGGGTCTGACCGAACCGTCTGGTTTCGGGATTACAATATGGTCGAATAATAACACCCTCTTGTTGAAGGAGGGGACCCTTGACCACCACCTGTTAAAGATACAATTTGTGAATTGCAGTTAACACTGACTCCCTCTCTTGGGGGGAAGCCTGCAGGGCCGTCGGTGAGGGGGCATCTTCTCACAGTCCAGCTTGTATCCCTGAGACACAATATCTATTGCCCAGGGATCTAACAGGGAGTGAACCCACTTGTGGCTGAACTTACGAAGGCGTGTCCCCACCGGGCCTAGCACCGCCTGTGGAGCCCCAGCGACATTGGTGGATTTTTGTAGGGGCAGGGGAGGACTTCTGTTCCTGGGAACTAGCTGCCCGGCTCTGACAAGAAAGGACGCACCTCAGACTTTCTTGTTTCTTTATTCGAAAGGCTGCATTTAATAATGTCGTGCTTTCTTAGGCTGTGCAGGAATATAAGGCAAACTAGCAGAATTACCAGCTATAGCTGTGGAGACCAGGCCCGAGAACCCTTCTCCACACAATCCTCAGCCTTCCATATGCCTCTTAAGTCGGCATCATCTGTCCAATGCATATTCTACAGGACACGTCAAGCAGAGATCGACATAGCTTTGACTCTAGGACCCAGTATACTCATGTCCCTTTGGGCATGCTTTATAACTATATATCTATCACTTAAAACAGCATCTTTAATATATTTATATCTATATGCATACTAGGGTCTCAATCTCTGCTGATATGGTACCTGTCCACGCTGCCACAGCGCTATAAACCCATGCCGACACAATCGCCGGTCTGGGTAGTATACTAGAATGTGCGCGCTATCTGCAGGATCCCTGAGAATAGCAAGTGCTACCGTCTGTGCAAACAGGACACCCTAGGGGAAGATTCTCAACACATCCTGGCCCTAGTGGGGAAAGGATACAGCCTGAGAATTCTCTTGTGGGAAGCTGCCGTCTCTTGTCTGGAGATTCCCGCTCTTTTTCCTCATGAGAGGAGGGAAATTTACCTCAGCTTTCTTCCCCTTAACATGTGTACTCTCGTGTCAGGGACAGATGAGTCATCAGTGATATGCAAATCATCTTTTATTACAATAATCATATATTGAATACTTTTCTGCCATCTTGGCTGTAACTTTGCATTATCGTAGTCGACAGTGGAGTCAAACTCCATGTCGATACCAGTGTTTGTTGTTTTGGATAGTGAGCATTGAGAGACTCTGAAGGTCTCTGCGACATAGGGACAGACATGGGTAGATTTCCTGTCTGTTCCCTAACCTTTTGTGCAATAAATTCACCTTAGCACTTACACATATCCAAACAGGTGTCGGCGTTGTCGACGGAGACACCCTCTCACACACATATCCGCTCTATCACCTCCTTAGAGGAGCCTTTTACCTCAGACATGTCGACACATGCGTACCGACACACCACACACACAGGGGATGCTCTATTTGAGGACAGTTCCCCCACAAGGCCCTTTGGAGAGACAGAGAGAGAGTATGCCAGCACACACCAGAGCGCTATATAACCTAGGGATTACACTACAACTCAGTGTTTACCCAGTAGCTGCTGTATATACAAATTTTGCGCCTAAATTTATGTGCCCCCCCCTCTCTTTTCACCCTTTGTGTACTAGGATACTGCAGGGGAGATCCTGGGGAGCTTCCTTCCAGTGGAGCTGTGAAGAGAAAATGGCGCTGGTGTGCTGAGGAAGAAGGCCCCGCCCCCTCAGCGGCGGGCTTCTATCCTGTTTCTGACTAAAAATGGCGGGGGTTTTACACATATACAGTCACAGACTGTATTATGTGTATTTTTATGCCAAAGGTATTTTTATTGCTGCCCAGGGCGCCCCCCCCCCCAGCGCCCTGCACCCTACAGTGACCGGAGTGTGTGGTGTGCTGTGGGAGCAATGGCGCACAGCTGCGGTGCTGTGCGCTACCTTAATGAAGACAGGAGTCTTCTGCCGCCGATTTCATCGCTTCTCTTCTGTCTTCTGGCTCTGCAAGGGGGACGGCGGCGCGGCTCCGGGAACGGACGATCGAGGTCAGGCCCTGTGTTCGAACCCTCTGGAGCTAATGGTGTCCAGTAGCCTAAGAAGCACAAGCTAGCTGCAAGCAGGTAGGTTTGCTTCTCTCCCCTCAGTCCCACGTAGCAGTGAGTCTGTTGCCAGCAGATCTCACTGAAAATAAAAAACCTAACAAATACTTTCTTTTCTAGGAAGCTCAGGAGAGCCCAGTAGGTGCACCCAGCTCTGGCCGGGCACAGATTCTAACTGAGGTCTGGAGGAGGGGCATAGAGGGAGGAGCCAGTGCACACCAGATAGTACCTAATCTTTCTTTTAGAGTGCCCAGTCTCCTGCGGAGCCCGTCTATTCCCCATGGTCCTTACGGAGTACCCAGCATCCACTAGGACGTCAGAGAAATGGACGTCGGAAGGCCTGACTTTTTAACACGGTTTTTCTCCAACCTCCTGAGGCTGCGAGAAAAAATGTGATTGCTAGCTGCCGTTGTTTGCTGCATAGCGATCAGTTAAAAAAAAAGGGCAAATCTGCACATGCGTATTCAGCGCAATGCGCACGTGCAGTGTATGGGTACAAAGAGCATCGTGGTTTTGCACAGGTTCTAGCGACGCTTTCAGTCGCACTGGCGGACGCAAGGGATTGACAGGAAGTGGGAGTGTCTGCGTGGCAACTGACCGTTTTCTGGTAGTGTTTGGAAAAACGCAGGCGTGGACGGGCGTTTGCTGGGCGGGTATCTGACGTCATTACTGTGTCATTCGTCGCAGCAATAATCGCACAAGATAAGTAACTACAGGGCTGGTCTTGTTTTGCACATAATGTGTTTGCAGCCGCTCTGCTGCACAGGCGTTCGCACTCCTGCAAAGCAAAAATACACTCCCCAGTGGGCGGCGACTATGCGTTTGCACGGCTGCTAAAAGTAGCTAGCGAGCGATCAACTTGGAATGAGGGCCATTGTTTGGAAGCAGTTGTGCATTCCAGGCTGAGGTGAGAATAGGCCGAGGTGAGAAAGTCACTGGACATTGCAGGTCTCTAGTTTCTTAGATGTTCTGTCTTCCATAACGTTCTTTGTGCGTGCCTATGCATCTATATCATGCTCTCATCTCTTATCTGGGGAGGGGGAATCGTAGAAACTGCTAACGGCATAGTGACCCGGGAATACAAATGTGGAAAGGAAATCTATGTGAAATAATAAGATTTTACTCACCGGTAAATCTATTTCTCATAGTCCGTAGTGGATGCTGGGAACTCCGTAAGGACCATGGGGAATAGCGGCTCCGCAGGAGACTGGGCACAACTAAAGAAAGCTTTAGGACTACCTGGTGTGCACTGGCTCCTCCCTCTATGACCCTCCTCCAGACCTCAGTTAGGATACTGTGCCCGGAAGAGCTGACACAATAAGGAAAGGATTTTGAATCCCGGGTAAGACTCATACCAGCCACACCAATCACACCGTATAACTCGTGATACTATACCCAGTTAACAGTATGAAATATAACTGAGCCTCTCAACAGATGGCTCAATAATAACCCTTTAGTTAAACAATAACTATATACAAGTATTGCAGACAATCCGCACTTGGGACGGGCGCCCAGCATCCACTACGGACTACGAGAAATAGATTTACCGGTGAGTAAAATCTTATTTTCTCTGACGTCCTAGTGGATGCTGGGAACTCCGTAAGGACCATGGGGATTATACCAAAGCTCCCAAACGGGCGGGAGAGTGCGGATGACTCTGCAGCACCGAATGAGCGAACTCTAGGTCCTCCTCAGCCAGGGTATCAAACTTGTAGAATTTAGCAAATGTGTTTGACCCCGACCAAGTAGCTGCTCGGCAAAGTTGTAAAGCCGAGACCCCTCGGGCAGCCGCCCAAGAAGAGCCTACCTTCCTCGTGGAATGGGCTCTTACAGATTTAGGATGCGGCAGTCCAGCCGCAGAATGTGCAAGTTGAATCGTGCTACAGATCCAGCGAGCAATAGTCTGCTTTGAAGCAGGCGCACCCAACTTGTTGGGCGCATGCAGGATAAATAGCGAGTTAGTCTTTCTGACTCCAGCTGTCCTGGAAACATAGATTTTTAGGGCCCGGACTACGTCCAGCAACTTGGAGTCCTCCAAGTCACGAGTAGCCGCAGGCACCACAATAGGCTGGTTCAAATGAAACGCTGAAACCACCTTTGGGAGAAATTGGGGACGAGTCCTCAATTCCACCCTATCCATATGGAAAATCAGATAAGGGCTTTTACAAGACAAAGCCGCCAATTCTGACACACGCCTGGCCGAAGCCAAGGCCAACAGCATGACCACTTTCCACGTGAGATATTTTAGTTCCACGGTTTTAAGTGGTTCCAACCAATGCGACTTTAGGAAATCCAACACCACGTTGAGATCCCAAGGTGCCACTGGGGGCACAAAAGGGGGCTGAATATGCAGCACTCCCTTAAGAAATGTCTGAACTTCAGGTAGTGAAGCCAGTTCTTTTTGGAAGAAAATCGATAAGAGCCGAAATCTGGACCTTAATGGAACCCAATTTTACTATTTTAGGCCCATAGTCACCCCTGATTGTAGGAAGTGCAGAAATCGACCTAGCTGAAATTCCTCCGTTGGGGCCTTCCTGGCCTCACACCACACAACATATTTCCGCCATATGCGGTGATAATGGTTTGCGGTCACTTCTTTCCTAGCTTTAATAAGCGTAGGGATAACTTCCTCCGGAATGCCCTTTTCCTTCAGGATCCGGCGTTCAACCGCCATGCCGTCAAACGCAGCCGCGGTAAGTCTTGGAACAGACAGGGCCCCTGCTGCAGCAGGTCCTGTCTGAGCGGCAGAGGCCATGGGTCCTCTGAGATCATTTCTTGAAGTTCTGGGTACCAAGCTCTTCTTGGCCAATCCGGAACAATGAGTATAGTTCTTACTCCTCTCCTTCTTATTAGTCTCAGTACCTTGGGTATGAGAGGCAGAGGAGGGACCGGTGTTACCAGAGCGTCCACAGCTATCGCCTGAGGGTCCCTTGACCTGGCGCAATATCTTTTTAGCTTTTTGTTGAGGCGGGACGCCATCATGTCCACCTGTGGCCTTTCCCACAGGTGTACAATCATTTGGAAGACTTCTGGATGAAGTCCCCACTCTCCCGGGTGGAGGTCGTGTCTGCTGAGAAAGTCTGCTTCCCAGTTGTCCACTCCGGGAATGAACACTGCTGACAGTGCTAACACATGATTTTCCGCCCATCGGAGAATCCTTGTGGCTTCTGCCATTGCCATCCTGCTTCTTGTGCCGCCCTGTCGGTTTACATGGGCGACCGCCGTGATGTTGTCTTGACTGGATCAGCACCGGCTGGTGTTGAAGCAGGGGTCTTGCCTGACTTAGGGCATTGTAAATGGCCCTTAGTTCCAGAATATTTATGTGTAGGGAAGTCTCCTGACTTGTCCATAGTCCCTGGAAGTTTCTTCCCTGTGTGACTGCCCCCCAACCTCGAAGGCTGGCATCCGTGGTCACCAGGACCCAGTCCTGTATGCCGAATCTGCGGCCCTCTAGAAGATGAGCACTCTGCAGCCACCACAACAGCGACACCCTGGTCCTTGGAGACAGGGTTATCAGCCGATGCATCTGAAGATGCGATCCGGACCACTTGTCCAACAGATCCCACTGAAAGATCCTTGCATGGAACCTTCCGAATGGAATTGCTTCGTAAGAAGCCACCATCTTTCCCAGGACTCGCGTGCAGTGGTGCACCGACACCTGTTTTGGTTTTAGGAGGTCTCTGACTAGAGATGACAACTCCTTGGCCTTCTCCTCCGGGAGAAATACTTTTTTCTGTTCTGTGTCCAGAACCATCCCCAGGAACAGTAGACGCGTTGTAGGAACCAGCTGCGACTTTGGAATATTCAGGATCCAGCCGTGCTGTTGTAGCACTTCCCGAGCTAGTGCTACTCCGATCAACAACTGTTCCCTGTACCTCGCCTTTATAAGGAGATCGTCCAAGTACGGGATAATTAACACTCCCTTTCTCCGAAGGAGTATCATCATTTCGGCCATTACCTTGGTAAATACCCTCGGTGCCGTGGACAGACCAAACGGCAACGTCTGGAATTGGTAATGACAGTCCTGTACCACAAATCTGAGGTACTCCTGGTGAGGAGGGTAAATGGGGACATGCAGGTAAGCATCCTTGATGTCCCGGGATACCATGTAATCCCCCTCGTCCAGGCTTGCAATCACCGCCCTGGGCGATTCCATCTTGAACTTGAACCTTCTTATATAAGTGTTCAAGGATTTAAAATTTAAAATGGGTCTTACCGAACTGTCCGGTTTCGGTACCACAAACATTGTGGAATAGTAACCCCGTCCTTGTTGAAGGAGGGGTACCTTGATTATCACCTGCTGAGAATACAGCTTGTGAATCGCCTCCAGCACTGCCTCCCTGTCCGGGGGAGCTGTCGGCAAGGCAGATTTGAGGAATCGGCGAGGGGGAGACGTCTCGAATTCCAGCTTGTACCCCTGAGATACTACTTGTAGAATCCAGGGATCCACCCGTGAGCGAGCCCTCTGGTCGCTGAAGTTCTTGAAACGGGCCCCCACCGTACCTGGCTCCGCCTGTGGAGCCCCAGCGTCATGCGGTGGACTTAGAGGAAGCGGGGGAGGACTTTTGTTCCTGGGAACTGGCTGTATGTTGCAGCTTTTTCCCTCTACCTCTGCCTCTGGGCAGAAAGGACGCGCCTCTTACCCGCTTGCCTTTCTGGGGCCGAAAGGACTGTACCTGATAATACGGTGCTTTCTTTGGCTGTGAGGGAACATGGGGTAAAAATGCTGACTTCCCAGCTGTCGCTGTGGAAACGAGGTCCGAGAGACCATCCCCAAACAACTCCTCACCCTTGTAAGGCAATACTTCCATGTGCCTTTTAGAATCTGCATCTCCTGTCCACTGCCGAGTCCACAATCCTCTCCTGGCAGAAATGGACATTGCGTTTATTTTAGATGCCAGCCGGCAAATATCCCTCTGTGCATCTCTCATGTACAAGACAGTGTCTTTAATAACGGTTAGCAATATAGTGTCCCTGTCTAGGGTATCAATGTTTTCCGACAGGGAATCTGACCACGCAGCTGCAGCACTGCACATCCATGCTGAAGCAATAGCCGGTCTCAGTATAATACCTGAGTGTGTATATATAGACTTCAGGATAGCCTCCTGCTTTCTATCTGCAGGCTCCTTTAGGGCGGCCGTGTCCGGAGATGGTAGTGCCACCTTTTTTGACAGACGTGTGAGCGCTTTATCCACCCTAGGGGATGTCTCCCAACGTGACCTATCCTCTGGCGGGAAAGGGTACGCCATTAGTAACTTTTTAGAAATTACCAGTTTCTTATCGGGGGAAGCCTACGCTTCTTCACACACTTCATTTAATTCATCAGATGGGGGAAAAACCACTGGTAGTTTTTTCTCCCCAAACATAATACCCTTTTTTGTGGTACCTGGGGTAATATCAGAAATATGCAACACATTTTTCATTGCCGTAATCATGTAACGGGTGGCTCTATTGGAATGTACACTAGTCTCATCATCGTCGACACTGGAGTCAGTATCCGTGTCGACATCTGTGTCTGCCATCTGAGGTAGCGGGCGTTTTAGAGCCCCTGATGGCTTTAGAGACGTCTGGGCAGGCACAGGCTGAGAAGCCGGCTGTCCCACATCTGCTATGTCGTCAAACCTTTTATGTAAGGAGTCGACACTGTCGCGTAATTCCTTCCACATAACCATCCACTCAGGTGTCGACCCCGCAGGGGGTGACATCACATTTATCGGCAACTGCTCCGCCTCCACATAAGCCTCCTCATCAAACATGTCGACACAGCCGTACCGACACACCGCACACACACACACACAGGGAATGCTCTGACTGAGGACAAGACCCCACAAAGCCCTTTGGGGAGACAGAGAGAGAGTATGCCAGCACACACCAGAGCGCTATATAACACAGGGATAAACACTATAACTAAGTGATTTTCCCTTATAGCTGCTTATATATATATATATTGCTGCGCCTAAATTTAGTGCCCCCCCTCTTTTTTTTACCCTATGTAGTCTGGAAACTGCAGGGGAGAGCCTGGGAGCGATCCTTCCAGCGGAGCTGTGAGGGAAAATGGCGCCAGTGTGCTGAGGGAGATAGCCCCGCCCCTTTTTCGGCTGACTTCTCCCGCTTTTTTCTATGTATATCTGGCAGGGGTATTTTACACATATATAGTCTCTATGACTATATTATGTGTTATTTGCCAGCCAAGGTACTCAATATTGCAGCCCAGGGCGCCCCCCCCCCAGCGCCCTGCACCCATCAGTGACCGGAGTGTGAGGTGTGCATGGGAAGCAATGGCGCACAGCTGCAGTGCTGTGCGCTACATTGATGAAGACTGAAGTCTTCTGCCGCCGATTTCCAGGACCCTCTTCTTGCTTCTGGCTCTGCAAGGGGGCCGGCGGCGTGGCCCCGGGACCGGACGACCGAGGCTGGGCCTGTGTTCGATCCCTCTGGAGCTAATGGTGTCCAGTAGCCTAGAAGCCCAAGCTAGCTGCAAGCAGGTAGGTTCGCTTCTCTCCCCTAAGTCCCTCGTTGCAGTGAGTCTGTTGCCAGCAGATCTCACTGAAAATAAAAAACCTAACAAATACTTTCTTCCTAGGAGCTCAGGAGAGCCCCTAGTGTGCATCCAGCTCAGCCGGGCACAGTATCCTAACTGAGGTCAGGAGGAGGGTCATAGAGGGAGGAGCCAGTGCACACCAGGTAGTCCTAAAGCTTTCTTTAGTTGTGCCCAGTCTCCTGCGGAGCCGCTATTCCCCATGGTCCTTACGGAGTTCCCAGCATCCACTAGGACGTCAGAGAAATATAATAATATGCACAGGAAATCAGCAGTGGAGGACGCCAAATAAACATCACCTGAGATGACCAATTGCACCGCGCGCCGCCTCGGTCTCTGTAAGCGCGCCCATCATTCACAGCTGAGCAGGACGTAAACCAAGACCTTGCCGAGTCCAAAATGCAGAAGAAACGTTGAAGCTCTGCCCGCCAGCTATTCTATAACAAAACAAAATGAATCTCAAGGTTAACAAATGCAGGGTCAATAACACCACAATGCAACAGACACAGTAATAATTTATTTACGCATCATATAAAACATTATAAAATAAGGAGGGAGAGGGGCAGGGGCGGGGGCCAAAGACTGCGTCGTGAGACGCAGTTTCCTTCACCTCGCAAGCCGCCCTGAGTAAGGCTTACTCAGCTTGCGTTGCAGATGAACATCACAACCAATGGTCGTGATGTTTAATCCCTGGCTGCGACGCGGTCGCATCGCTACGATCGCAAATGCAGCTAGGAGATGTGTATACAATGGCGAAGCTGCCGCGAGAATAAGAATTTCTGTGAGGATCCAATAGAGGGGGACCCCCTGAGTACTACAACTGCTGGGAAGGTAGATGACTTAGCACAGGGGTTATAAAACCTGGAACACCTGTGTCATCATTTCATCGTTAAGTGCTTTAACAATTACCAATCACATTTTGTTGCCTGTGTGTCTATTCTGGTTTACCTCTATCCCAGGTTTTTCAACAGGTGTGCCGCGGCATATATATATATACTGTATATAAACAATGTATGAGGAATTACTATAAGGGGGGGGGGGGGGGCAGGTGTGTGGTATTACTATAGGGGGCAGGTGTGTGGAATTACAATGGGGGCATGGGTGTGGAATTACAGTGGGGGTATGTGTGTATAATTACTATGGGGGGGCAGGTGTGTGGAATTACAGTGGGGGTATGTGTGTATAATTACTATGGGGGGCAGGTGTGTGGAATTACAGTGGGGGTATGTGTGTATAATTACTATGGGGGGCAGGTGTGTGGAATTACAGTGGGGGTATGTGTGTATAATTACTATGGGGGGCAGGTGTTTGGAATTACAATGGGGGCATGGGTGTGGAATTACAGTGGGGGTATGTGTGTATAATTACTATGGGGGGGCAGGTGTGTGGAATTACAGTGGGGGTATGTGTGTATAATTACTATGGGGGGCAGGTGTTTGGAATTACAATGGGGGCATGGGTGTGGAATTACAGTGGGGGTATGTGTGTATAATTACTATGGGGGGGCAGGTGTGTGGAATTACAGTGGGGGTATGTGTGTATAATTACTATGGGGGGGCAGGTGTGTGGAATTACAGTGAGGGTATGTGTGTATAATTACTATGGGGGGGCAGGTGTGTGGAATTACAGTAGGGGTATGTGTGTGGTATTGCTATGGGGGGGCAGGTGTGTGGAATTACAGTGGGGGTATGTGTGTGGTATTGCTATGGGGGGGCAGGTGTGTGGAATTACAGTGGGGGTATGTGTGTGGTATTGCTATGGGGGGGCAGGTGTGTGGAATTACAGTGGGGGTATGTGTGTATAATTACTATGGGGGGCAGGTGTTTGGAATTACAATGGGGGCATGGGTGTGGAATTACAGTGGGGGTATGTGTGTATAATTACTATGGGGGGGCAGGTGTGTGGAATTACAGTGGGGGTATGTGTGTATAATTACTATGGGGGGGCAGGTGTGTGGAATTACAGTGGGGGTATGTGTGTATAATTACTATGGGGGGGCAGGTGTGTGGAATTACAGTAGGGGTATGTGTGTATAATTACTATGGGGGGGCAGGTGTGTGGCATTACTGGGGGGGTAATGAGTGGAATTACTATGGGGGCAGTTGTGTGGCATTACTATAAATGTTTTATTACAGTGGGAGCCAATGTGTTTTATTACTGCGGGGCCCAAAAAAACGATGGTGTGCCTTGGCAATTTTAAAATCTTGTTTAGTGTGCCACGAGTTTGAAAAGGTTGAAAATCACTGCCCTATCCGGTGCTTTATATCACATATAACATGTCGGTTAGATATATGTGGCGAGTTGGTGGGAGTTACGCTACTGTCCGCTGGCTCTGTGCGCCACATTGCTCTCTGCTGGCAGAATGGACTGGAAGCGTTGCTACGCAGCGTTACAGCATTTTACCCTTCTCCATGGTTAGAAGCACCGTGACATTAATGTTTGCTGGATATTATCTGTAATCTTGTTATAGATATTCTCTCTCTCTCTCTGTATATATTATTGCTACAAAAATAATATAGATCCGCTGATGTGCATCCACATTAACATCAATCATCATCTGACATACCCATAATAAACTTTCCTTGGGGAATAAACAACCTCTATGCCATAACTTCTAGAACATCGCTTGGTACGTGCTATTAGCAAGCACAATGCTCTCATGTGGAAGTGTAATAAATTACTGGCATACAATGAAGGGAATACTTTTGTAAAGTGTAAAATGGGTATTCTCATGTGTAAGTAATGATAAATCCCTTCAGTGCAGAGGATGGGACTTGTCCTCCACATTTACCTCTACAGTGTTAAGGACGAGTCTTACTTATGTGACGCTCACCGCTCCTGTACTGTGGAATAGGGAGTTTATGTTGCCAGTGGACTGCGAAAGTGATGATGTCACAGGCACTAAACTGCAGCACACTCTGAAGAGCCAGTGGAAGGGGGACAGGGTTACCCCCCCCCCCCCCCCCCCCCACCCCTGTCTTGGCACCCAGAGACTTAGTTTCATTTCAAAGAGGCAAGGCCCCTCTTTCAGCAATGTGGCCCCTTTGAAGTTATGTGACGACTCAATGAAAAATAAACCCACAGTGTTGCAGACTATAATTTATCCAGAATATATTAATTAAAACTATTCCCACTGGGATTCTTCCTTTAAAGGATGAAATAACAGTATGTCCGCAGAAGTCTTTTCATAAACCACACAACTTAGATGGACAGTGTAATGGTTCTCATTACTGCCTCACAGAATGGCCCTAGCTGTGTGGAGTTTGTATATTCTGCCTGTGCATACGTGGGTCTTCTCCGGCTACTCCGGTTTCAACCCACAATCCAAAAAATAAGAATTTACTTACCGATAATTCTATTTCTCGTAGTCCGTAGTGGATGCTGGGAACTCCGTAAGGACCATGGGGAATAGCGGCTCCGCAGGAGACTGGGCACAAAAGAAAAGCTTTAGGACTACCTGGTGTGCACTGGCTCCTCCCCCTATGACCCTCCTCCAAGCCTCAGTTAGGATACTGTGCCCGGACGAGCGTACACAATAAGGAAGGATTTTGAATCCCGGGTAAGACTCATACCAGCCACACCAATCACACCGTACAATTGCAGATAATCCGCACTTGGGATGGGCGCCCAGCATCCACTACAGACTACGAGAAATAGAATTATCGGTAAGTAAATTCTTATTTTCTCTGACGTCCTAGTGGATGCTGGGAACTCCGTAAGGACCATGGGGATTATACCAAAGCTCCCAAACGGGCGGGAGAGTGCGGATGACTCTGCAGCACCGAGTGAGAAAACTCCAGGTCCTCCTCAGCCAGAGTGTCAAATTTGTAAAATTTTACAAAAGTATTTGCCCCTGACCAAGTAGCAGCTCGGCAGAGTTGTAAAGCCGAGACCCCTCGGGCAGCCGCCCAAGATGAGCCCACCTTCCTTGTGGAGTGGGCTTTTACAGATTTTGGCTGTGGCAGGCCTGCCACAGAATGCGCAAGCTGAATAGTACTACAAATCCAGCGAGCAATAGTCTGCTTAGAAGCAGGAGCACCCAGCTTGTTGGGTGCGTACAGGATAAATAGCGAGTCAGATTTTCTGACTCCAGCCGTCCTGGAAACATATATTTTCAGGGCCCTGACAACGTCCAGCAACTTGGAGTCCTCCAAGTCCTTAGTAGCCGCAGGTACCACAATAGGCTGGTTCAGATGAAACGCTGAAACCACCTTTGGGAGAAATTGAGGACGAGTCCTCAATTCTGCCCTGTCCGTATGAAAAATCAGGTAAGGGCTTTTACAGGATAAAGCCGCCAATTCGGACACACGCCTGGCTGAAGCCAGGGCCAACAACATGACCACTTTCCATGTGAGATATTTTAAGTCCACAGTGTTGAGTGGTTCAAACCAATGTGATTTTAGGAAACCCAAAACAACATTCAGATCCCAGGGTGCCACTGGAGGCACAAAAGGAGGCTGTATATGTAGCACTCCCTTAACAAACGTCTGGACTTCAGGCACTGAAGCCAGTTCTCTCTGAAAGAAAATCGACAGGGCCGAAATCTGGACCTTAATGGATCCTAATTTTAGGCCCATAGACACTCCTGTTTGCAGGAAATGCAGGAATCGACCCAGTTGAAATTCCTTCGTCGGGGCCTTTTTGGCCTCGCACCACGCAACATATTTCCGCCAGATGCGGTGATAATGCTTTGCGGTTACATCCTTTCTGGCTTTTATCAAAGTAGGGATGACTTCGTCTGGAATGCCTTTTTCCTTTAGGATCCGGCGTTCAACCGCCATGCCGTCAAACGCAGCCGCGGTAAGTCTTGGAACAGACAGGGTCCCTGCTGGAGCAGGTCCCTTCTCAGAGGTAGAGGCCACGGGTCCTCTATGAGCATCTCTTGAAGTTCCGGGTACCAAGTCCTTCTTGGCCAATCCGGAGCCACGAGAATAGTTCTTACTCCTCCCCGCCGTATAATTCTCAGCACCTTGGGTATGAGAGGCAGAGGAGGGAACACGTACACTGACTGGTACACCCACGGTGTTACCAGAGTGTCCACAGCTATTGCTTGAGGGTCCCTTGACCTGGCGCAATACCTGTCCAGTTTTTTGTTGAGGCGGGACGCCATCATGTCCACCTTTGGTTTTTCCCAACGGTTTATCATCATGTGGAAGACTTCTGGGTGAAGTCCCCACTCTCCCGGGTGGAGGTCGTGTCTGCTGAGGAAGTCTGCTTCCCAGTTGTCCACACCCGGAATGAACACTGCCGACAGTGCTATCACATGATTTTCCGCCCAGCGAAGAATCCTTGCAGTTTCTGCCATTGCCCTCCTGCTTCTTGTGCCGCCCTGTCTGTTTACGTGGGCGACTGCCGTGATGTTGTCCGACTGGATCAGCACCGGCTGACCTTGAAGCAGAGGTCTTGCTTGGCTTAGAGCATTGTAATGCCGAATCTGCGGCCCTCTAGAAGATGAGCACTCTGCAACCACCACAGGAGAGACACCCTTGTCCTTGGGGACAGGGTTATCCGCTGATGCATCTGAAGATGCGATCCGGACCATTTGTCCAGCAGGTCCCAGTGGAATGTTCTTGCGTGGAATCTGCCGAATGGGATTGCTTCGTAGGAAGCTACCATTTTTCCCAGGACCCTTGTGCATTGGTGCACTGATACTTGGCCTGGTTTTAGGAGGTTTCTGACTAGCTCGGATAACTCTCTGGCTTTCTCCTCCGGGAGAAACACCTTTTTCTGGACTGTGTCCAGGATCATCCCTAGGAATAGAAGACGTGTCGTCGGGATCAGCTGCGATTTTGGGATATTGAGAATCCAACCGTGCTGCCGCAGCACTACTTGAGATAGTGCTACTCCGACTACCAACTGTTCCTTGGATCTTGCCCTTATCAGGAGATCGTCCAAGTAAGGGATAATTAAAACTCCCTTCCTTCGAAGGAGTATCATCATTTCGGCCATTACTTTGGTAAAGACCCGGGGTGCCGTGGACAATCCAAACGGCAGCGTCTGAAACTGATAGTGGCAGTTCTGTACCACAAACCTGAGGTACCCTTGGTGAGAAGGGTAAATTGGGACATGGAGGTAAGCATCCTTGATGTCCAGAGACACCATACAATCCCCTTCTTCCAGGTTCGCGATCACCGCTCTGAGTGACTCCATCTTGAATTTGAACCTCTGTATGTAAGTGTTCAAAGATTTTAGATTTAAAATAGGTCTCACCGAGCCATCCGGCTTCGGTACCACAAACAGCGTGGAATAATACCCCTTTCCCTGTTGCAGGAGGGGTACCTTGATTATCACCTGCTGTGAATACAGCTTGTGAATGGCTTCCAATACCGCCTCCCTGTCGGAGGGAGACGTCGGTAAGGCAGACTTTAGGAAACGGCGAGGGGGAGACGTCTCGAATTCCAATTTGTACCCCTGAGATACCACCTGAAGGATCCAGGGGTCCACTTGTGAGTGAGCCCACTGCGCGCTGAAATTCTTGAGACGGGCCCCCACCGTGCCTGAGTCCGCTTGTAGAGCCCCAGCGTCATGCTGAGGACTTGGCAGAAGCGGGAGAGGGCTTCTGTTCCTGGGAACTGGCTGTTTGCTGCAGCCTTTTTCCTCTCCCTCTGCCACGGGGCAGAAATGAGGAGCCTTTCGCCCGCTTGCCCTTATGGGGCCGAAAGGACTGCGCCTGATAATACGGCGTCTTTTTATGTTGAGAGGCTACCTGGGGTAAAAATGTGGATTTCCCAGCAGTTGCCGTGGATACCAGGTCCGATAGACCTACCCCAAATAACTCCTCCCCTTTATAAGGCAATACTTCCATATGCCTTTTGGAATCAACATCACCTGACCACTGCCGCGTCCATAACCCTCTTCTGGCAGATATGGACAGCGCACTTACTCTTGATGCCAGTCGGCAAATATCCCTCTGTGCATCACGCATATATAAAAATGCATCTTTTAAATGCTCTATAGTCAGTAATATACTGTCCCTATCCAGGGTATCAATATTTTCAGTCAGGGAATCCGACCAAGCCACCCCAGCACTGCACATCCAGGCTGAGGCGATTGCTGGTCGCAGTATAACATCCGTGTGAGTGTATATACATTTTGAGCGCTTTATCCACCCTAGGGGGTGTTTCCCAACGTGCCCTATCCTCTGGCGGGAAGGGGTATGATGCCAATAACTTTTTAGGGATTATCAGTTTTTTATCGGGAGAAACCCACGCTTCATCACACACTTCATTTAATTCCTCAGATGCAGGAAAAACTACAGGTAGTTTTTTCTCACCAAACATAATACCCTTTTTAGTGGTACTTGTACTATCAGAAATGTGTAAAACATCTTTCATTGCCTCAATCATGTAACATGTGGCCCTACTGGAAGTCACATTCGTCTCTTCATCGTCGACACTGGAGTCAGTATCCGTGTCGGCGTCTGTATCTGCCATCTGAGGTAGCGGGCGTTTTAGAGCCCCTGATGGTCTTTGAGACGCCTGGACAGGCACAAGCTGAGTAGCCGGCTGTCTCATGTCATCAACCGTCTTTTGTAAAGAGCTGACACTTTCACGTAATTCCTTCCATAAGCTCATCCACTCAGGTGTCGACTCCCTAGGGGGTGACATCACCATTACAGGCAATTGCTCCGCCTCCACATAATTTTCCTCTTCATACATGTCGACACAGTCGTACCGACACACAGCACACACACAGGGAATGCTCTGATAGAGGACAGGACCCCACTAGCCCTTTGGGGAGACAGAGGGAGAGTATGCCAGCACACACCAGAGCGCTATATATATATGTTGGGATAACACCATACAGAGTGTTTTTCCCTTTATAGCTGCTGTGTATATTATACTGCGCCTAATTAGTGCCCCCCCCTCTTGTTTTACCCTTTTCTGTAGTGCAGGACTGCAGGGGAGAGTCAGGGAGACGTCCTTCCAGCGGAGCTGTGAGGGAAAATGGCGCCAGTGTGCTGAGGAGATAGGCTCCGCCCCCTTCTCGGCGGACTTTTCTCCCGCTTTTTTCAGGAATCTGGCAGGGGTTAATATACATCCATATAGCCCTGGGGGTTATATGTGATGTATTTTAGCCAGCCAAGGTGTTTATATTGCTGCTCAGGGCGCCCCCCCCCAGCGCCCTGCACCCATCAGTGACCGGAGCGTGTGGTGCATGAGGAGCAATGGCGCACAGCTGCAGTGCTGTGCGCTACCTTGGTGAAGACTGATGTCTTCTGCCCCCGATTTTCCGGACCTCTTCTTGCTTCTGGCTCTGTAAGGGGGCCGGCGCGGCTCTGGGACCGGACTCCGAGGCTGGGCCTGTGTTCGGTCCCTCTGGAGCTAATGGTGTCCAGTAGCCTAAGAAGCCCAAGCTGGCTGCAAGCAGGCAGGTTCGCTTCTTCTCCCCTTAGTCCCTCGATGCAGTGAGCCTGTTGCCAGCAGGTCTCACTGAAAATAAAAACCTAAAACTAACTTTTCCTAAGAAGCTCAGGAGAGCCTCCTAGATTGCACCCAGCTCGGTCGGGCACAAAAATCTAACTGAGGCTTGGAGGAGGGTCATAGGGGGAGAAGCCAGTGCACACCAGGTAGTCCTAAAGCTTTTCTTTTGTGCCCAGTCTCCTGCGGAGCCGCTATTCCCCATGGTCCTTACGGAGTTCCCAGCATCCACTAGGACGTCAGAGAAATATACTAAGTTAGGGATGGCCATCGGTGGGTCATCCATCGATGGTTACCATCGGTGGATAACCTCGATGGTGGGAAACAATCTGTAAGGCAACCATAGATGGTTTTGCCCATCGATGGTCACCATTACTTTACTATTGAGCTAGCCGCGGGCCAATCAGGGACTGGGGGTGAGGCTTTGCATGTGTCAGGGGGCGGAGCTATGCTCCGAGTCCCTGACACCCTGGAGAAAAAATGTAAAAAAATATTTGATAGCTCTTTATCATCGATGGTGGAAAACCATCTGGTTCTCCCCCATCGGTCATGGACCATCAATGATTTCATATTATCGATGGTCGATGGCCATCCCTATACTAAGTACCAAACCTATAGGACCTTTTTAGGAAAACAGTGCTTCACTTCTATATGTATGACAGCACTTCCAAATATAATACAGACACATTACTACACTGTATAGGGGCTCACCACCCAGTGATAGTCATGTGACTGCACCCTATGGGGGCTCACCACCCAGTGATAGACATGTGACTGCACCCTATGGGGGCTCACCACCAGTGGCGTAACTACTGCCCCCGCAGCCCTCGCGGTGGCTTGGGGGCGAGGGGCTGCGGGGGCGCCGCCACTGATTTAGAGCAGATTGACATGCGGACGAACGTCCGCTTGTCAATCTGTTGTCACTAGCCCCCCGCTGTGAAGTAGGGACACGGAGGGCACAGCGTGCGCCTCTCCTGTGTCCCTCTGAGTCTCCGGCGTGTCGGGGGGGCGTGTCATATGAAAAGGGGGCGTGGCTTCGCGGAGGACCCGCGATCGCGGGCCACGCCCCCGTTTCGTCACTGAGGGGGCATGCCCAGCGCTCTGTGAGCTGCTGGCATGCCCTCTCTCCCACTGTCTGCGCTGAATAGACGCTGTGCGCATGCGCACAGCGTCTATTCATTACTGCTCTGCTATGCAGAGTAGTGACTGTAGGAGCCTCCCAACTGCCCCCCCCATCGCGGGACACTGCGGGAGGTATGCATATATGGCACTGGGGGGGCACTGAGGGGGCATATATGGAACAGGGGGGGGGCACTGAGGGGGCATATATGGCCTGAGGGGGCATATATGGCACTGGGGTGGCACTGAGGGGCATATATGGCACTGAGGGGGCATATATGGCACTGGGGGGGCACAGAGGGGTCATATATGGCACTGCGGGGGGCACTGAGGGGGCATATATGGCACTGAGGGGGCATATATGGCACTGGGGGGCACTGAGGGCATATATGGCACTGGGGGGCACTGAGGGGGCATAGATGGCACTGAGGGGGCATATATGGCACTGGGGAGGCACTGAGGGGGCATATATGGCACTGAGGGGGCATATATGGCACTGGTGGGGCACTGAGGGGGCATATATGGCACTGGGGGGCACTGATGGGGCATATATGGCACTGGGGGGTACTGAGGGGGCATATATGGCACTGGGGGGCACTGAGGGGGCATATATGGCACTGGGGGGCACTGAGGGGGCATATATGGCACTGGGGGGGCACAGAGGGGTCATATATGGCACTGAGGGGGCATATATGGCACTGCGGGGGGCACTGAGGGGGCATATATGGCACTGAGGGGCACTGAGGGCATATATGGCACTGGGGGGCACTGAGGGGGCATAGATGGCACTGGGGGGCACTGAGGGGGCATATATGGCACTGGGGGGGCACTGAGGGGGCATATATGGCACTGGGGGGTACTGAGGGGGCATATATGGCACTGGGGGGCACTGAGGGGGCATATATGGCACTGGGGAGGCACTGAGGGGGCATATATGGCACTGGGGGGGCACTGAGGGGGCATATATGGCACTGTATGTGTACCTGGCACATGGGGGGCTATATTTGGCACTGGGGGCACGTGAGCACCTGGCATTGTGGGGGAATATCTGGCACTGGGGGCATATGTGGCACTGGGGGGAGAGGCTATATTTGGCACTGGGGGCATGTGAGTACCTGGCACCGTGGGGGAATATCTGGCACTGAGGACATATGTGGCACTGGGAGCACAGCCCTAGCAACAAGCACTACCCCCTAGCAATGAGCATGACACCCAGTGCATGAAACCCCTGGCAACGAGCATGACACCGAGTGCATGAAACACCTGGCAACGAGCATGACACCCTGAGCATGAAAACCCCTGGCACCGTGCATGGAACCAAGAGCATGAAACCCCTGGCAACGAGCAGGTAATTTAAAAGTAATTAGAAGCCTTAATGTAGGACTTAATGTGTAATGGGCATTACGGTGTGTGGCATAATGTATCACGGACATTGCGGTGTGTGTCAGAATGTGTCACAGGCATTACGGTGTGTGGCAAACTATATCACGGGCATTGTGGTATAATGTCTCAGGGGCATTGCAGTGTGGCATAGGGTATAACGGGCATTGCGGTATGTGTCACAGGCATTACGGTGTATGGTATACTAGATCACGGGCATTGTGGTATGTGGTATAATGTCTCAGGGTCATTGCAGTGTGTGGCATAATGTATAATGGGCATTGCGGTGTGTGGCATAATGTGTCAGGCATTACGGTGTCTGTATACTATATCACGGGCATTGTGGTATGTGGTATAATGTCTTAGGGTCATTGCAGTGTGGCATAATGTATAACGGGCATTGCGGTGTGTGTCATAATGTATTACGGACATTGCGGTGTGTGGTATACTATATCATGGGCATTGTGGTATGTGGTATAATGTCTCAGGTTCATTGCAGTGTGTGTCATAATGTATCACGGACATTGCGGTGTGTGTCATAATGTATCACGGACATTGCGGTGTGTGGTATACTATATCATGGGCATTGTGGTATGTGCTATAATGTATCAGGGGCATTGCAGTGTGTAGCATAATGTATAACGGGCATTGCGATTCCTGTCATAATGTGTCACAGACATTACGGTGTGTGGCATAATGTGTCGGGGGCATTACGGTGTGTGCATATTGTGTCATGTGCATTATTGTGTGTGGCATAATGTCTGAGGGCCTTTGCAGTATGTGGCATAATGTATACTGGGCATTACTATAAGGAGGAAAAATGACAAATAATGGAAGGGGCATGAATCAGGATTATTTTTCTTTCCTGTGGTGGCTAACGTCTGGGCAAAACTGGTTGCAAAACTGGGGTATAAGGTAGTCTATTCCTGCAATGCCACGCCTCTTTATGCAAAGCCGCGCCCATTTAAACAAAACCACGCCCCTTTTTGGCGCCGCGCGCCTTCGGCGCGCACATGATTATCCCTTTCCTAGTGCCAATTATGGGGGGGGGGGGGCGCCGAAGAATTTTTTGGCTTGGGGGAGAAAAATTTCTAGTTACGCCACTGCTCACCACCCAGTGATAGACATGTGACTGCACCCTATGGGGGTCACCACCCAGTGATAGACACATGACTGCACCCTATGGGGGCTAACCACCCAGTGATAGACATGTGACTGCACCCTATGGGGGTCACCACCCAGTGATAGACATGTGACTGCACCCTATGGGGGCTCACCACCCAGTGATAGACATGTGACTGCACCCTATGGGGTCACCATCCAGTGATAGACATGTGACTGCATCCTATGAGGGCTCACCACCCAGTGATACAGACACATGACTGCACCCTATGGGGGCTCACCACCCAGTGATAGACATGTGACTGCACCCTATGGGGGCTCACCACCCAGTGATAGACACATGACTGTACCCTATGGGGGTTCACCATCCAGTGATACAGACACATGACTGCACCCTATGGGGGTCACCACCCAGTGATACAGACACATGACTGCACCCTATGGGGGTCACCACCCAGTGATACAGACACATGACTGCACCCTATGGGGCTCACCACCCAGTGATAGACACGTGACTGCACCCTATGGGGGTCACCACCCAGTGATAGACATGTGACTGCACCCTATGGGGGCTCACCACCCAGTGATAGACACATGACTGTACCCTATGGGGGTTCACCATCCAGTGATACAGACACATGACTGCACCCTATGGGGGTCACCACCCAGTGATACAGACACATGACTGCACCCTATGGGGGTTCACCATCCAGTGATACAGACACATGACTGCACCCTATGGGGGTCACCATCCAGTGATACAGACGCATGACTGCACCCTATGGGGCTCACCATCCAGTGATACAGACACATGGCTGCACCCTATGGGGCTCACCACCCAGTGATACAGACACATGACTGCACCCTATGGGGCCCGACACCCAGTGATACAGACACATGACTGCACCCTATGGGGCTCACCACCCAGTGATACAGACACGTGACTGCACCCTATGGGGCTCACCATCCAGTGATACAGACACATGACTGCACCCTATGGGGCCCGACACCCAGTGATACAGACACATGACTGCACCCTATGGGGCTCACCATCCAGTGATACAGACACATGACTGCACCCTATGGGGCCCGACACCCAGTGATACAGACGCATGACTGCACCCTATGGGGCTCACCACCCAGTGATACAGACACATGACTGCACCCTATGGGGCCCGACACCCAGTGATACAGACACATGACTGCACCCTATGGGGCTCACCACCCAGTGATACAGACACATGACTGCACCCTATGGGGGCTCACCACCCAGTGATAGACACGTGACTGCACCCTATGGGGCTCACCACCCAGTGATACAGACACATGACTGCACCCTATGGGGCCCGACACCCAGTGATACAGACACATGACTGCACCCTATGGGGCTCACCACCCAGTGATAGACACATGACTACACCCTATGGGGGCTCACCACCCAGTGATAGACACGTGACTGCACCCTATGGGGCTCACCACCCAGTGATACAGACACATGACTGCACCCTATGGGGCTCACCACCCAGTGATACAGACACATGACTGCACCCTATGGGGGCTCACCACCCAGTGATAGACACGTGACTGCACCCTATGGGGCTCACCACCCAGTGATACAGACACATGACTGCACCCTATGGGGCCCGACACCCAGTGATACAGACACATGACTGCACCCTATGGGGCTCACCACCCAGTGATAGACACATGACTACACCCTATGGGGGCTCACCACCCAGTGATAGACACGTGACTGCACCCTATGGGGCTCACCACCCAGTGATACAGACACATGACTGCACCCTATGGGGCCCGGCACCCAGTGATACAGACACATGACTGCACCCTATGGGTCTCACCACCCAGTGATACAGACACATGACTGCACCCTATGGGGGTTCACCATCCAGTGATAGACACATGACTGCACCCTATGGGGGTCACCATCCAGTGATACAGACGCATGACTGCACCCTATGGGGCTCACCACCCAGTGATACAGACACGTGACTGCACCCTATGGGGGCTCACCATCCAGTGATACAGACACATGACTGCACCCTATGGGGGTCACCATCCAGTGATACAGACACATGACTGCACCCTATGGGGGTCACCACCCAGTGATACAGACACGTGACTGCACCGTATGGGGGCTCACCATCCAGTGATACAGACACATGACTGCACCCTATGGGGGTCACCACCCAGTGATACAGACACATGACTGCACCCTATGGGGGTCACCACTCAGTGATACAGACACGTGACTGCACCCTATGGGGGTTCACCATCCAGTGATACAGACACGTGACTGCACTCTATGGGGGTCACCACCCAGTGATACAGACACGTGACTGCACCCTATGGGGGTCACCACCCAGTGATACAGACACGTGACTGCACCCTATGGGGGCTCACCATCCAGTGATACAGACACATGACTGCACCCTATGGGGGTCACCATCCAGTGATACAGACACATGACTACACCCTATGGGGGTTCACCATCCAGTGATACAGACACATGACTGCACCCTATGGGGGTCACCACCCAGTGATACAGACACATGACTGCACCCTATGGGGGCTCACCACCCAGTGACACAGACACATGACTGCACCCTATGGGGGTTCACCATCCAGTGATACAGACACATGACTGCACCCTATGGGGGTTCACCATCCAGTGATACAGACGCATGACTGCACCCTATGGGGGTTCACCATCCAGTGATACAGACACATGACTGCACCCTATGGGGGTTCACCATCCAGTGATACAGACACATGACTGCACCCTATGGGGGTCACCATCCAGTGATACAGACGCATGACTGCACCCTATGGGGCTCACCATCCAGTGATACAGACACATGGATGCACCCTATGGGGCTCACCACCCAGTGATACAGACACATGACTGCACCCTATGGGCTCACCACCCAGTGATACAGACACATGACTGCACCCTATGGGGCCCGACACCCAGTGATACAGACACATGACTGCACCCTATGGGGCTCACCACCCAGTGATACAGACACGTGACTGCACCCTATGGGGCTCACCATCCAGTGATACAGACACATGACTGCACCCTATGGGGCCCGACACCCAGTGATACAGACGCATGACTGCACCCTATGGGTGCTCACCACCCAGTGATAGACACGTGACTGCACCCTATGGAGCTCACCACCCAGTGATACAGACACATGACTGCACCCTATGGGGCCCGACACCCAGTGATACAGACACATGACTGCACCCTATGGGGCTCACCACCCAGTGATAGACACATGACTGTACCCTATGGGGGTTCACCATCCAGTGATACAGACACATGACTGCACCCTATGGGTGCTCACCACCCAGTGATAGACACGTGACTGCACCCTATGGGGCCCGACACCCAGTGATACAGACACATGACTGCACCCTATGGGGCTCACCACCCAGTGATACAGACACGTGACTGCACCCTATGGGTGCTCACCACCCAGTGATAGACACGTGACTGCACCCTATGGGGGTCACCATCCAGTGATACAGACACATGACTGCACCCTATGGGGGTCACCACCCAGTGATACAGACACATGACTGCACCCTATGGGGGTCACCACCCAGTGATACAGACACGTGACTGCACCCTATGGGGGTCACCATCCAGTGATACAGACACATGACTGCACCCTATGGGGGTCACCACCCAGTGATACAGACACATGACTGCACCCTATGGGGGTCACCACCCAGTGATACAGACACGTGACTGCACCCTATGGGGGTTCACCATCCAGTGATACAGACACATGACTGCACCCTATGGGGGTCACCACCCAGTGATACAGACACATGACTGCACCCTATGGGGGTCACCACCCAGTGATACAGACACATGACTGCACCCTATGGGGGTCACCATCCAGTGATACAGACACATGACTGCACCCTATGGGGCTCACCATCCAGTGATACAGACGCATGACTGCACCCTATGGGGCTCACCATCCAGTGATACAGACGCATGACTGCACCCTATGGGGCTCACCATCCAGTGATACAGACACATGACTGCACCCTATGGGGCTCACCACCCAGTGATACAGACACGTGACTGCACCCTATGGGGGCTCACCATCCAGTGATACAGACACATGACTGCACCCTATGGGGCCCGACACCCAGTGATACAGACACATGACTGCACCCTATGGGGCCCGACACCCAGTGATACAGACACATGACTGGACCCTATGGGGCTCACCACCCAGTGATACAGACACGTGACTGCACCCTATGGGGGCCCGACACCCAGTGATACAGACACATGACTGCACCCTATGGGGTCACCATCCAGTGATAGACATGTGACTGCATCCTATGGGGGCTCACCATCCAGTGATACAGACACATGACTGCACCCTATGGGGGTCACCATCCAGTGATAGACACGTGACTGCACCCTATGGGGGCTCACCACCCAGTGACAGACACATGACTGCACCCTATGATGGTCACCACCCAGTGATACAGACACATGACTGCACCCTATGGGGGTCACCAGCCAGTGATACAGACACGTGACTGCACCCTATAGGGGTCACCACCCAGTGATACAGACACGTGACTGCACCCTATGGGGGTCACCATCCAGTGATAGACACATGACTGCACCCTATGGGGGTCACCACCCAGTGATACAGACACGTGACTGCACCCTATGGGGGTCACCACCCAGTGATACAGACACATGACTGCACCCTATGATGGTCACCACCCAGTGATACAGACACATGACTGCACCCTATGGGGGTCACCATCCATTGATACAGACACGTGACTGCACCCTATGGGGCCCGACACCCAGTGATACAGACACATGACTGCACCCTATGGGGCTTACCACCCAGTGATACAGACACGTGACTGCACCCTATGGGGGCTCACCATCCAGTGATACAGACTCATGACTGCACCCTATGGGGGTCACCATCCAGTGATACAGACGCATGACTGCACCCTATGGGGGCTCACCATCCAGTGATACAGACACATGACTGCACCCTATGGGGCTCACCATCCAGTGATACAGACACACGACTGCACCCTATGGGGGTCACCACCCAGTGATAGACACCTGACTGCACCCTATGGGGGCTCACCATCCAGTGATAGACACGTGACTGCAATAAAGATTATGACACTTGGCACAAAGGGTTAATGACAATTTTTTCTTCCTGTTCAGTCAGAATTTAGTTGCTGATTCTACTGAACAGATTCCGGTAAGGAAGATGTTAGTAACTGTTTTACTGACTGGTATCCATCAAGCAATACCTGATCTGGGCTCACCTGACCAGCGTTCAGCAATACAATGTAAGGGTTAATCCCTGCCGGGGAAGGCGTTTACCACCATAACCTCACTCCTGACCTGCGTGGCCTTGTAGTATTCTAATTCTACTCGTGGCAATATTCTTTCCTTACAATCTCTGCCTCCTTCCCATCCATCTTCCCCCTTAATGATGAATCATGTGTCTGGCACATACATTACCCTGTACATGCAGTGGGCCATCAGCCAATAATCATAAATAAGGATTCATCTGCTGAGTGATATTACGGTGCTGTGATGAGAATACTCCTCGCTGTATTGGGGTCTTACAATCACGCAGATTGCTTCTCTGACTCCAATCTATAGTCACCTATGCAAAACAGAGTTTTATATGTGTGCACAAGTGGTAGGGAATACAGATTGTAAGCTCCACTGGGGGAAACTGATGTATAATCAGTAACCGCCTCTTCAGGCCCCCGATTCCAGAACCTCTTCTTCAGGCCTCCGATCCCAGAACTGCCTCTTCACGTCTCCGATCCCAGAACTGCCTCTTCAGGCCTCCGATCCCAGAACCTCCTCTTCAGGCCTCCGATCCCAGAACCTCCTCTTCAGGCCTCCAATCCCAGAACTGCCTCTTCAGGCCTCCGATCCCAGAACCTCCTCTTCAGGCCTCCGATGCCAGAACTGCCTCTTCAGGCCTCCGATCCCAGAACCTCGTCTTCAGGTCTCCAATCCCAGAACTGCCTCTTCAGGCCTCCGATCCCAGAACCTCCTCTTCAGGCCTCTGATCCCAGAACCGCCTCTTCAGGCCTCCAAATGCAGAACAACTTCTTCAGGCCTCCGATCCCAGAACTGCCTCTTCAGGCCTCCAATCCCAGAACCGCCTCTTCATGTCTCCAATCCCAGAACTGCCTCTTCATGTCTCCGATCCCAGAACTGCCTCTTCAGGTCTCCGATCCCAGAACTGCCTCTTCATGTCTCCAATCCCAGAACTGCCTCTTCAGGTGTCCTATCCCAGAACTGCCTCTTCAGGCCTCCGATCCCAGAACTGCCTCTTCAGGCCTCCGATCCCAGAACTGCCTCTTCATGTCTCCAATCCCAGAACTGCCTCTTCAGGTGTCCGATCCCAGAACTGCCTCTTCAGGCCTCCGATCCCAGAACCGCCTCTTCAGGCCTCCAAATGCAGAACAACTTCTTCAGGCCTCCGATCCCAGAACTGCCTCTTCAGGCCTCCAATCCCAGAACCGCCTCTTCATGTCTCCAATCCCAGAACTGCCTCTTCATGTCTCCGATCCCAGAACTGCCTCTTCAGGTCTCCGATCCCAGAACTGTCTCTTCATGTCTCCAATCCCAGAACTGCCTCTTCAGGTGTCCGATCCCAGAACTGCCTCTTCAGGCCTCCGATCCCAGAACTGCCTCTTCAGGCCTCCGATCCCAGAACTGCCTCTTCATGTCTCCAATCCCAGAACTGCCTCTTCAGGTGTCCGATCCCAGAACTGCCTCTTCAGGCCTCCGATCCCAGAACTGCCTCTTCAGGCCTCCGATCCCAGAACTGCCTCTTCAGGCCTCCAATCCCAGAACCGCCTCTTCAGGCTTCCGATCCCAGAACTGCCTCTTCAGGCCTCCGATCCCAGAACCGCCTCTTCAGGCCTCCGATCCCAGAACCTCCTCGTCAGGCCTCCGATCCCAGAACCGCCTCTTCAGGCCTTCGATCCCACAACCTCTTCTTCAGAACTCCTATCCCACAACCTCCTCTTTAAGCCTCCGATCCCAGAACCGCCTCTTCAGGCCTCCGCTCCCACAACCTTCTTTTCAGGCCTCTGATCCCACAACCTTCTCTTTAGGCCTCCGATCCCACAACCTCCTCTTCAGGCCTCCGATCCCACAACCTCCTCTTCAGGCCTCCGATCCCAGAACCTTCTCTTCAGGCCAACGATTCCCTTGTGTGGAATAAAGGGTAGAGAGCTGGGGTGGACTCTATACTTGTTTGCTTCTCACGATCGTCACCATCCATGCACACTACCATACTGTATTTGTGCTTCCATTCAACTCTGAATACCTCATGGCTGCATCTAAATATCCTCACTGAAGTGAACTATGCCCAGGTGAGAACGCCCCATTTCAGCCCGGTTATGTGACTGAGACACTTTCCGCTCTGTAACACCCGCATTGTGAAACACACAAGACATGCTCCGCTTACAGCCATACCTTCAGCTCTGCATGCGGTGCTATATGCACATTACTAAACCCTCAGCATCCCGAGGCGGATCATACACTCACTCACACAGGCGGATGCAGATTATGAGCGCAGTACACACTGACGGCTCGTTCATGGTGACGTACTCTGAGCATTTCACCAATCATATGCGGCATTCTGACCGTCATTCCTCTGTAACAGTGCAGCAGTCGTGTAATATAACAGCTGCCACACACACACTCAGAACATGTACACGCGGCTGGAAATGGAGGTGTAGGCGCTCAGAAACCGCCGCAAACACTGACAGACGTCTCATCACATGCGCAGACCAATACGGAACATTCTCACAATGATATAGTAGCAGCCTGCACAACACAATGAAGAACTGTTATCAGGTCTAATTAAAATACATTTAAATCCGAGGACCCCGACAGGCTTTGGCCCCTCACAGCGCCGCACCATGTACCGCTGAGCCTCCCGGAGCGCAGTTAATACTGCGCTCCTACCCTGCTGCCGCCATCTTCACACAGACCCCCCGCTTGCTAGGGGGGTCGGTGTCTCACTCGCCACCGATTCTTCAGCTCTGTAAGGGGGTGGCGGCATGCTGCTGGGGCGAGCGATCCCCTGCGGCGGGGAGCGATCTGACCCCTCAGGAGCTCAGTGTCCTGTCAGCGGATTAAGTGGCTCAGACCCCGCAGGGCGGACACTGCTCCCCCCCCTTAGTCCCACGCTGCAGGGAGGCTGTCGCCAGCAGCCTCCCTGTAAAATAATAAACTCTAAATAAAACTTTTCTAGGGAAACTCTGGAGAGCTCCCCTAGCTGTGACCGGCTCCTCCGGGCACATATTCTAAACTGAGTCTGGTAGGAGGGGCATAGAGGGAGGAGCCAGCCCACACTCTCAAACTCTTAAAGTGCCAATAGCTCCTGGTGGACCTGTCTATACCCCATGGTACTAATGTGGACCCCAGCATCCTCTAGGACGTAGGAGGAAAAAAAAAAAATATATATATATATATATATATATATATATATATATGTATAGAGGTCAGAGCTAGGAAACCTACAAAGCACCTGTGGCTAAATGACCAATTAAGAGAGAAAGTGAGAGAGGTCGTACCCCCGGGAGGCTACATTTGGGTGAAGCGCACACAGATCTGCCTGCCTGGGCATCACACCACATCTCTGGCTGTATCTAACCTTTTATGGAGTTTTACAGTGTGACTCCCAGCAGCTTCTGTTAGTAAGATGTTCCGAGGCCGCCCCTCACCACACTCCGTCTTCAATCTTCGCCGAGTTCTTCCACTTCAGTGAGCACATGCAATTCTCTACCGGTCTTATATATAAATTGACCTCCATTTATTTACTACTTATTTCTGTACTGAACAAAACCAAGACGGATGTTTTACATCTGGCACTTTGTGAGCGGGTCAGGCCAGATATGATGCAGCAAATCTGCAACGGTCTGAGCCTTTGTTTTACATCGGTAATAGCAGAGCAGGAGAGCGGAGTTACAGATTTGTTACGGTGTAGTCAGGTTGTGCTGTCGCTGCATTCAGTTATAAACTACTAAGCACTGAGCGAGTGGCTGCAAGAACAGGAGTCACTCGGGTAACACATCTGTAGGTATATGGTGGGCATTTAGCCGGAGTGAAGGACATGAGTAATACACCTTTTTTCCACCAAAATGCAGCGCCACAAGGGATCCGCAGCGCCCAATTACAGTACGCAAACGAATAATCAAAACAGGAAAATAGTGACTTATAGGGGAAGACAATATAGGACAAGTACAAGGTATATAAACGTAGCTACAGCAGCAGACGACACGGACATACAGTAAACATCCCCATGTGCAGTCTTTCTGTTCTGCCAGAGATGACATCATCTCTAAGCGCCAGTGATCCGGTTATCTCTATGGGGGGTCATTCCGACCTAATCGCTCGCTGCAGTTTGTCACAGCGCAGCGATCGGGTCGGAACTGCGCATGCCATCCGTCGTTGCCTAGCGATCGCCGCTGGGTGAGAGGGGGTTGGACTGCGGCGTTAAGCCGCCGTTTAGGGGGCGCGGTCCGGCCACGCCTGCGTTGGGGGGGCGAGCTGCGGTGGCTGCGTGACGTCACACGCAGCCGCTGCGGGCCGGGGAGCGACCAGTAGCTCCCGGCCAGCACGCTAAAGCTGCGCTGGTCGGGAGCTACTCTTGAAGTGCAAAGGCATCGCCGCTGTGCGATGCCTTTGCACTTCTGCGGGGGGGGGGGGGGCAGCACTGACATGCGGGGCGGAATAGCCCTGTGCTCGGCGTCCCCCCGAATGTCAGTGTGAATGATCGTAGCTGTGCTAAATTTACCACAGCTACGATCAACTCGGAATGAACCCCTTTAGTGTTAGCGTGACCTGGGTCTGATGACTTGGGTCAGAGCGCTTACGCTGAAGGCTACCCGGATCTGACCCAGTAAGATCTCCTGGGTAACTGTACCTGGGTTGTTTTTACAAGACACTTTTCCACCCAGCCGCGACCCGGGTTATTGCGCAGTAAAAAGGGGGTAAAAGTGGGAGCTCTCAAATTAAGGAAGATTACAAGAGTTTCATATCTGGAGTTTCAAATCTGGAGTCACACTGGAGGAGCTGCGCGTCCCTGTCCTGTCAGCGTCTGTGTCCACTGCAGAGGGAAAACGGCGCTGGTGAGCTGCTGGATCCTCTCATAGTGAAGCCCCGCCCCTTCAATGGTGCACGGTCTTCCCGCTTTTTTTATACTGGCTGAGGAATCTGGTGCTTAAAATGGAGCAGAACCGTTTTACGGTTGTGGTGCCAGTGTGGGTACTGTGTACAGTGTACAGGGACACAGTTGTGTACTGTGTCCAGAGACGCATTACGCCCCGTTTAGATGCCGTGCGTCTCCATACCCTCATGCCGCCATAATGGCCGGCGCCTCGCTAGCCGGGACGCCGGCTTAGTACTCACCACTCTCATTCTTCTGGCTCTGCTAGGGGTGGCGGCATGCTGCAGGAATGTACGCTCGCCGTGGTGGGGCTTGCGAATAGGTCCCTCAGGAGCTCAGTGTCCTGTCAGCGGGGAACGGGACCATTAACCCTTCAAGAGGTTGGGCCGTTCCCGCTGATGCCAACCAGCCCTGCCTGAAAATAATAAACATATAAAATAAATGCAGAAAACTCTTCAGGAGCTTCCTTCAGCGTGACCGGCTCCTCCGGGTACATTTTCAAAACTGAGTCTGGTAGGAGGGGCATAGAGGGAGGAGCCAGCCCACACTATCAAATTCTTAAAGTGACCATGGCTCCTAGTGGACCCGTCTATACCCCATGGTAGTAAATGGACCCCAGTATCCTCTAGGACGTAAGAGAAATCTATCTAGTATATATTTAGTTAGTATTCCCTCTAGAAATTGTAGAGGTCAGGGCGCAGGACTGCGGGGGCATATGTGTGCGTGCGCCCGCCCAAAAAGGGGGAGTGGTCATGCAAATTAGTGGGCGTGGCCATCGAATGGCATTTAAGTGGGCGGTGCTGCCTACAGACGTTACTCCAGGGGGAGTGGGCGGCCAGTGGCGTCACTGTTGGGGGCATGCCCAGCACCTAGGGAGGTGCTAGGCTTCCCCCAATCTCTCTTCCGTAGTGTGCTGGGAGGGCAGGAAGTGGACGGCTGTTTTAGCAGGGCGCCGCAGAAAGGGCAGGGCGGATTTTGCCCTCAAAAAATCGGGCAGGGCGCGGCGCCCTGCTAAAACAGCCTAGCGTGAGCACTATTTAGTCTGTAGCACACGGCAACAGCACTAGTATATCCAGAAAGTCCTCGCCTAAGAAATGTCACACTTTATATTTGCTATTATGCTTGGATAATGTCACAATATTCAATGATTTTGCAAAGAAAAAAAAACCCTCATAAATCCAACTGCATTAACGGGTATAGAGCGCGGCAGTATACTCTAAATACTAACCCTTGGTCCTCGACCGCGGTGAAGCAGGCTTTCTTTTCCACGCGCTAACAGACGGTGCTATATGTGAAATGCATTAACAGCAAATGGAAACAGAATTAGAAAAAGAAAAAAAATAGATGAAAGGTTTCATTTTGAAAAAAACAAAACAACAACCACGGATTAAATCCCACGAGCTTTGCAAGTGCAATGACAGCGTGACAAGTCACAGCGGGGAGCGGAAGGTAAAAGGAAAGAAGTACATAGAGCGGAGTCTGACGGGACATCCACAGGTAAATGCAGGAGGATACGGCAAAGATAAAACATCTCAGTGAGCAATGAACGTATAGCTACAGATGGAGCCATGCTCATCTAGCCTTCTCTGCTGTGCCTAGGTGCACCAAGGTTATTAGCATAAGCCTTTCATCTATTGTTCTCAGCTGCAATACAATACAGAGAGAACAATACAACAGGGGATTAAGTCATTACAGCATTAATCCTATTAAATGCAAAGATGAAGAGGGCTCCATCTGTATAGGAGCACCATATAAGAACACTCATGGTGGATACATAACGGAGAACACAGCATTATGGATGGTCATTCCGAGTTATTCGCTCGCTAGCAGTTTTTAGCAGCCGTGCAAACGCTAGGCCGCCGCCCACTGGGAGTGTATTTTAGCTTAGCAGAAGTGCGAACGAAAGGATCGCAGAGCGGCGGCAAAGTTTTTTTGTGCAGTTTCAGAGTAGCTCAAAACCTACTCAGCGCTTGTGATCACTTCAGACTGTTCAGTTCCTTTTTTGACGTCACGAACACGCCCTACGTTCGCCCAGCCACGCCTGCGTTTTTCCTGGCACGCCTGCGTTTTTTCAAACACTTCCTGAAAACGGTCAGTTGACACCCAGAAACGCCCTCTTCCTGTCAATCATCCTGCGACCAGCAGTGCGACTGAACAGCTTCGCTAGACCTTGTGTGAAACGACATCATTCATTGTAATAGTACGACGTGCGTGCGCATTGCGCAGCATACACATGTGCAGAAGTGCCGTTTTTTTGCCTCATCGCTGCACAGCGAACGAATGCAGCTAGCGATCAACTCGGAATGACCACCTATATTACAGGAAAAAATAGATAGATTGATAGCTAGATAGATAGCTAGATAGATAGGTGTGTGTGTGTGTGTGTGTGTGTGTGTGTGTGTGTGTGTGTGTGTGTGTGTGTGTGTGTGTGTGTGTGGGGAGCAGATTTGTGCACACACAGCAAGTCCTTGTCCAAAACAGCTCACACTCTAATGAGATGCCCCAGGCGCACACAATGCAGTCACAAGGTCACATCAGCAGAGCGGAGATTTAAACCTGTTTTATATGCTTTTAGGGCAATTTTATTGTGGCGGAACGACTGCCGCGGTCCCACAAGAGCGCTGTCCTCCTCCATAAATCTGACATGCAATGTATGGAATATATTTACACACGCAATGAACTTCCAGCCACAGCAAACGCATAACTCTCGGAGAACAGATTACTTCTCTATGATAAATCTCCCTGATATCTAAACTAAGAATCTTAGCTGCCGGTCACTAATCAGATGTTATTAGCAGTATATTAAATAAGAAAATTCAATCTTGGCAGGACATATAATGATGCATCCAACACTGGATGGGGGAATTTAATGACGGAAATGCGATGTACGGCTGCTGTCTGTCCTTGGAGATAGGAACGGCAATTTATCACATGAACCGCTGCAGTTTAAGTAGGTAGCAATCCATACAAGATAGATGGAAATCACAGTAATTGTAACAGACATTGGGGGTCATTCCGAGTTGTTCGCTCGTTGACGATTTTCGCAACGGAGCGATTAAGGCAAAAATGCGCGTGCGCATGGTACGCAGTGCGCATGCACTAAGTATTTTAGCACAAAACTTAGTAAATTTACTCACGTCCGAACGAAGAATTTTCATCAATGAAGTGATCGGAGTGTGATTGACAGGAAAGGGGTGTTTCTGGGTGGAAACTGAGCGTTTTCTGGGAGTGTGCGGAAAAACGCAGGCGTGCCAGGATAAAACGCGGGAGTGTCTGGAGAAACGGAGGAGTGTCTGGGCGAACACAGGGCGTGTTTGTGACGTCAAACCAGGAACGAAACGGGCTGAACTGATCGCAGTGGAGGAGTAAGTCTCGAGCTACTCAGAAACTGCTAAGAAATTTCTATTCGCAATTCTGCTAATCTTTCGGCGGCCTAGCGTGTGCAATGCTGCTAAAAGCAGCTAGCGAGCGAACAACTCGGAATGACCCCCATTACACATACCTAGTTCACACAGAACGTTCAGCCGGGACA
Organism: Pseudophryne corroboree; assembly: GCF_028390025.1. Lineage (NCBI taxonomy): Eukaryota > Metazoa > Chordata > Amphibia > Anura > Myobatrachidae > Pseudophryne > Pseudophryne corroboree. The sequence continues at coordinate 379,818,847 of NC_086453.1, forward strand.
GTATACAATCCGAGTGCTGTGTGACGTTCTGCGGGAGAGTTTATGTCAGTGTGGAAGTTAACGGCTGTACATTTAGGAGATGAATGGCCGCAGATGACGCAAGCTGGGCCCGTACTTAGCTGGAAAATGAGAATGATTGCGCCTGTATATACCACACGGCAGTACAAAGATACACCAGCAAGGAGATAATGAATTATTCCTCTCTAGCAGTGGATGGACAGGGCCGGCCAAGATTAGCAGCTGACGCAAAGACCACAACGTATGTCGGGTTCCGTACGGTGCAACCCAACCTGCTCAGGATTTGGGAACTTAGGGGGTCATTCCGACCTGATTGCACGCTAGTTTTTTCCGCTGCGCTGCGATCAGGTCAGAACTGCACATGCGTATGCACCGCAATGCGCAGGCACGTCGCACGGGTACAAAGCGGATCGTTGCTGAGCGATGGGTTTTACGAAGAATCCATTCGCACAGCCGATCGCAAGGAGATTGACAGGAAGAAGGCGTTTGTGGGTGGCAACTGACCCGTTTTCTGGAAAAACACAGGCGTGTCCAAGCGTTTGCAGGTGGGGTGTCTGACGTCAATTCCGGACAAGAACAGGCTGAAGTGATCGCAGCGGCTGAGTAAGTCCAGAGCTACTCAGAAACTGAACAAAACTTTTTTGTACAGCTCGGCAGCACATGCGATCGCACACTCGCAAAGCGAAAATACACTCCCCTAAGGGGCGGCGACTATCTGATCGCAGTGCTGCAAAAAATAGCGATCGAAGGGCTAGCGAGCGATCAACTTGGTATGACCTCCTTAGTCAGTAAGGATTTTGCAATTTCTGCTGAAAAGCAATTGCTGCGATCAAATAGTTTCCGCCAAGAAATTGAGAAAATACGCCCATCGTAGAAATTGTGAATGCATCGCAATATGCGGATGTTCGCAGAACCATACGTAATTATCGTAACTTCAGAGATTTTTCCCATTTGCGCCAGGCAAGGTCGTCCACAATTCTTCCGACACAAGAGGCTGGAAGTGGTCATCACTGACGTCAGAAGCCCTACTTAAAAACGCCTGGACACGCCTGCGTTTTTTCAGACACACCCTGAAAACAGCAGGTTTCCGCCCAGAGACGTCGGCTTCCTGTCAGTCAAACAGCGGTTGCATTGTGATCACAGTGTGTACGCATTTTCTGCCGCTATTATTACTCGCACGTATGCAATGCGAACGCTGTGCATGCATAGTTGTTTGAATCGGCCAGATTGCGATTTGCAAATTTTGCAATATTTACTGAATAAGGGGGTAATTCAGATCTGATCGTAGATGTGCTAATTTACTCTGACATGCAGGGGGGGGGCCAGCACAGGGCTAATCCGCCCCGCATGTCAGGCCCTCCCCCGCACAGGTGCAACAGCATTACACGGAGGCGATGCTTTTGCACCTAGCGAGTAGTTCCTTGCCAGCGCAGCTCCTGCACACTGGTAGGCCGCTACCCAACGCGTCCTGGATCGCAGCGGCTGCGTGGCATGTCATGCAGCCGCCGCAGCCCGCCCCCCAACGATCCGGACAGAGCCGAGCGCAGTATACACTTCCCACAACTTCAGTACAAGTTCCACCTTTGTAATATGTATGTGTGTGTAACAATGTATGTATGTAACATCATATTTGTCAGCAACAATGTATGTAACAATGTGTGTGTCCATATAGCAATGTATGTGTCTCTGAGTGTGTGTATATGTGTGTAACAGAGTATATGTGTGTTGGTAACAGTGCATATGTTAGTATATATGTGATAGTGTATGTGTGTGTGTGAGAGAGAAATAGTGTATATGGGGTATATTCAAGCAGTGCCGAATTTTCCGACAGACGGAAAATCAGCACTAATTTGACCTCAGTGTATTCAATAACGGGCATTTTCGCCCCAGTTTTTTAATCCATTTTCACCCGTGCCTCTTTGGGGGGGGGGGGGGGGGGGGCGGGGGGATGTTGAATCGGCACGGACGAAAATGGACCTAAAAACTGTCGAAAACGCCCACAAATTCAACGAAACACATGGATTGGCGGCGTATTTGCCAAGCCACGTGGTTTTCGCCCGTGTGGATTTTTCGACCAGTCGAGAAAACGGCGCAGGCATTAAATAGGTGGAGTGGAAATTCGACCTAAAAATAGGCGAAAAGAGCAGTTATTTCGACTGGTCGAAGAAACGGCACTAATTGAATACCCCCCTATGTGTGCATGGCAATGTATGTGTGTGACAGTGCATGTATGTAGGTGTATATATGTGTGCATGTGCATGTGTAATAGTGTATATGTGTGTGACAGTGTATATGTCTGCGCACACATTACAGTATATATGTATGTCTATGACAGTGTACATGTGTGTGTAATGTGTATATGTGTCTGTATAACAGTCTATGAGCGTAACAGTGTATATATGAGTGTATATGTGTGCATGTGTGACAGTGTATATTTGTGAGTGTAATTGTGTAACAGTGTATACTAAAATTTGTGTGTAACGGTGTATGTGTGTCAGTGTGTGCGTAACAGTGTATGTGTGTGTGTGTCACAGTGTATATGTGTGTGTCACAGTGTATGTGTGTCAGTGTGTATATGTGTCACAGTGTGTCACAGTGTCTATGTTTGTCTCACAGTGTATATTTTTGTGTGACAGTGTGTGTGTGTGTGTGTGTGTGTGTGTGTGTGTGTGTGTGTGTGTGTGTCAGTGTATGTGTGTCACAGTGTATGTCAGTGTATATGTGTGTCAGTGTCACAGTGTGTGTGTCACAGTGTATGTGTGTGTGCCACAGTGTATGTGTGTGTCACAGTGTATGTGTTTGTCATAGTGTATTTGTGTATCACAGTGTATATGTGTGTCAGTGTGTGTGTGTGTGTGTGTGTGTGTGTGTGTGTGTGTGTGTGTGTGTGTGTGTCAGTGTGTATGTGTCACAGTGTATGTGTGTGTGTGTGTGTGTGTGTGTGTGTGTGTGTGTGTGTGTGTGTGTGTCACAGTGTATGTACGTCAGTGTGTGTGTGTGTGTGTGTGTGTGTGTGTGTGTGTGTGTGTGTGTGTGTGTCAGTGTGTGTGTGTGTGTGTGTGTGTGTGTGTGTGTGTGTGTGTGTGTGTGTGTGTGTGTGTGTGTGTCACAGTGTATGTGTGTGTGTGGGTGTCAGTGTATATGTGTCAGTGTGTATGTGTGTGTCACAGTGTATATGTGTGTGTCACAGTGTATGTGTAAGTGTGTGTCAGTGTATATGTGTGTCATAGTGTATATGTGTGTCAGAGTGTATGTGTGTGTCACAGTGTATATGTGTGTCAGTGTATGTGTGTGTCATAATGTATATGTGTGTGTCAGTGTGTATGTGTGTCGTGTATATGTGTGTCACTGTGTATATGTGTGTTTGTCAGTGTATATGTGTTTTTGTCACAGTGTATGTGTGTGTCAGTGTATATGTGTGTGTGTCGCAGTGTGAGTCACAGTGTATGTGTCAGTGTGTATATGTGTATGTCACAGTGTTTATGTGTGTCAGTGTGTCACAGTGTATATGTGTGTGTCACATTGTTGTATATGTGTGTCACAGTGTATATGTGTGTGTCACATTGTTGTATATGTGTGTCACAGTGTGTGTGTGTGTGTGTGTGTGTGTGTGTGTGTGTGTGTGTGTGTGTGTGTGTGTGTGTGTGTGTGGGGGGGGGGGGGGGGGGGGGGGGGGGGTGACAGTGTAGAGGTAGTATGGTGCTGGGGAGCTGGGCCCGGCTGCCTCACCTCGCACGGTAATAACCTCTCAGGATCACCACTGCTGCCGCATCCATCACCGGCCACACGGTGTCACTGTCACCCGTCCGCCCAGCTCATGGCGGGAAAGCGTGAGGAGAGGCGGCCGCTGCTTCGTCCGGCCCACACTGCCAGCTACCGAAGAGCCGCCCGCCGTCGCTCTGATTGGCGCATACCGCCAGCTATGCACCAATCAGGTTGCTGGGTTACAGCTTTATACTGGACAGCGGTGCTGCGATTGGTGACCGGCCGCCAGGGAGTGTACGGTGACTGTATGTGACCTGGGGCTGGGCCCGCACTGTGCATTGTGACTCCGCCTCATACCCCTCAGAGTGGGGGTGGCCAATAATAATTAATTACCTCCCCCAGGCACTAATGTGACTTCCTCTAGGGCAACTAGCTGGTGATCTATCTCTCTCTCTCTCTCTCTCTCTCTCTCTCTCTCTCTCTCTGTCTCTCTTTTCTCCTTTCCTTTTCCTCCCTCTAATCTGCTCTAATTCTCTCTCTCTCTCTCTCTCTCTCTCTCTCTCTCTCTCTCTCTCTCTCTCTCTCTCCTCTCTTTTCTCCTTCTTTCATTTTCCTCCCTCTAATCTGCTCTCTCTCTCTTCTCTCTTTTCTCCTTTCCTTTTCCTCCCTCTAATCTGCTCTCTCTCTCTCTCTCTCTCTTCTCTCTTTTCTCCTTTCCTTTTCCTCCCTCTAATTTGCTCTCTCCCCCTCTTTCCTTTTCCCTCGCTCTCTTTCATCATCCCTTCTCTCTCCCTCTTTCCCTTTCCTCCCTCAAATCTGCTCTCTCTCTCTCATTCTCTCCCTGTTTACTTTTCCCTCTCTTTCATTTTCCCCTCTCACTCTCCCTCTTTCCTTTTCCCATCTCTCTCTCTCTTCTCCTTCTTTCCTTTTTGCCTCTCTGTCTCCCTCATTTCTTTTCCTCTCTTTCTTTTCTCCCACTTTAGCCTCTCTCACTTCACTCTTATCCCCCTCTTTCCCTTTCCTCTCTCTCTCTCCCTCTTTCCCTTCCCCCTCTCTCTCCCTCTTTCCCTTTCCCCTCTCTCTCTCCCTCCTTCCCTTTCCCCTCTCTCTCTCTCTCTCTCTCCCTCCTTCCCTTTCCCCTCTCTCTCTCTCCCTCTTTCCCCCCTCTCTCTCTCCCTCTTTCCCCTCTCTCTCCCTCTTTCCCTTTCCTCCCTCAAATCTGCTCTCTCTCTCTCATTCTCTCCCTGTTTACTTTTCCCTCTCTTTCATTTTCCCCTCTCACTCTCCCTCTTTCCTTTTCCCATCTCTCTCTCTCCCTTCTCCTTCTTTCCTTTTTGCCTCTCTGTCTCCCTCATTTCTTTTCCTCTTTCTTTTCTCCCACTTTAGCCTCTCTCACTTCACTCTTATCTCCCTCTTTCCCTTTCCTCTCTCTCTCTCCCTCTTTCCCTTCCCCCTCTCTCTCCCTCTTTCCCTTTCCCCTCTCTCTCTCCCTCCTTCCCTTTCCCCTCTCTCTCTCTCCCTCCTTCCCTTTCCCCTCTCTCTCTCTCTCTCTCTCTCCCTCTTTCCCCTCTCTCTCTCTCCCTCTTTCCCCTCTCTCTCTCTCCCCCTCTTTCCCTTTCCCCTCTCTCTCCCTCCCTCTTTCCCTTTCCTCTATCGCTCCTTCTTTCCTTTTCCTCTATTTCTCTCTTTTTTCCCACTTTCCTCTTTCTCTCCTGTCTCTTTTCTTCCTCTTTCCTTTTCCTCTTTCTCTCCTGTCTCTTTTCTTCCTCTTTCCTTTTCCTCTCTTTCTGTGCATCAGCCGATATGTGACATGGTGCGTCATCTTGCTGGAAGCAGCCATCAGAAGATGGGGAAACTGGCCATGGCTTCAGTAGGTAATACCAACATGACCAACAGCGGCATACTGGCACTGAAGATCACGACACTGGACAGGATGAGTACTGTAACTCTAACCCTCCGGGGGTGGCAGTTATAGCTAACAACCCCATAGTGACTAACCCCCCTAGTGCCTAATCATAACAGTCCCCCCCAGTCCCTAACTCATACCCCAATACTTACTTTCGGGATGTCAGCTGTCGGTGTCCTGTCTCCTGAGTGGTTTCAGGATTCCGGCATTGGTCACATGACCGCCAGCGCCCTGACCGCCGGCATCCCGTGGCTATAAAAGGATGCGCATGGCCAGGCCAGGAACAATAGTTATGTAGGCTCTGCATTTAAGAGATGCTCAATTGGTGTTAAGGGGCCTAAAATGTACTGATAGTATCATATAGCTCACCTTGCATTTTAATGTTGGTGATCCATCAGGAACAGGTACTAAGTATTAGAAAGGAGTTAGAAGTATTCAGAAAGAAGTATATATATATATATATATATATATACGCCGCTGCTGCTGCTGAAAGAGCGTCGCTGGTGAACGGTAAGGGGCTAGGAGGAGTCAGACTGTAATCCTTGCCGTTCCCAAGGACTCTCTCTCTCTCTGAGCGTTTTCCGGACAAGCTGTTTGAGGCTCGGGTTGTTGTCATAGCATTGTTCGTGTGCTGGAAAGTCTCTCACGGCTGACACCTGCCACTTCGCATTGGGTTGGATGGAAAGCAGCAATTGCTGGAGTTGGGATAAGACGCAGCCAGACTTTTTTATTAATGTCAAAACCAAACAAGCGGAAGAAAACACCCCCCTGAGTTCCAGCAGGAGCCGAGCAGCGACTGCGGCTTAATTTAACTTTTTTATCATTTGTCAGAGAGGTAGGAAGAAGATCTCTCCGGGGGGTTTGGAGAGGGAAGAAGACGAGGCTCACTAATTCATGTATGACGGAGACAGGCACATTTGATTATACACAATATAACTTATTTGTAATGCAAATTCTCCATGGTGGCTGGCACGGAAAGATTGGGGGACAAAGCAGCTACAAATATATCATTTATTCTTAATATGTAAGGATGAGATAGAACAAATCACGCAGAAGGGAAACGGCCACCAACCTCACAGCACGGTCGCCAGTGTGGCCCAATTACCAGGACCTTTAATGCCTAGGTACCGGTGTATAATTATCGTCTGCAGTCACCCATCCAGATTGGGCTGGCATTGTCTTGGACCGATGTAACTCGACATTGGACCTAATTCAGACCTGATCGCAGCAGCAAAATTTTTCTCTAATGGGCAAAACCATGTGCACTGCAGGTGGGGCAGGTGTAACATGTGCAGAGAGAGTTAGATCATACTTGACTACTCTCCTGGAATGGTCGGGAGGCTCCCGAAAATTGGGTGACCCTCCCGGCCCCCGGAAGAGCAGGCAAGTCTCCCGATTTTTTAGGGGCCCCCCTGCCCAGCCGCCCACTTAGTGAGTAAAGTGGGCGGTCCGGGAAGTCGATGACGCGATACTTGCTGAATTGCGTCATCATAGCAAATGCCCCCTGCTGTATAATGCTGGTAATTGCGGCATTACATAGCAGGGGGCGTGGCTTAAACTATGTGCCGTGATAACCCCGCCCATGTTCCATCTCCGCCCGCCCCTGTTCTGCCTCCGCCCCCTATGTGTGTCATAATACTGACCCGCCCCCCTGCTGAGCCAACCTGGCTGCTCTCTCCCGGAAAGAGCAGCCAGGATGTCGGCATGTATGAGTTAGATTTGGGTGGGGTGTGTTCTAACTGAAATCTAAATTGCAGTGTAAAAATAAAGCAGCCAGTATTTACCCTGCACAGAAACAATATAACCCACCCAAATCTAACTCTCTCTGCACATGTTACATCTGCCCCCCGTGCAGTGCACATGTTACATCTGCCCCACCTGCACTGCACATGGTTTTGCCCATTAGAGAAAGATTTTGCTGCTGCGATCAGGTCTGCATTAGGCCTATTGTTGTAAGTAAAATACACTATAAATTGGGAACAACGTGCAGCAGTAATACTACAGGACGAGGACGCGAGGGTCCTGTACGTGACAGGTGACATGCGCCACAAGGGAGGGAGGCTGGACCGGGTGTGGATTATTAGATCAACAGTGTCTAGGTCGACAATGTTTAGGTCAACCACTATAGGTCGACAGTCACTAGGTCGACAGGGTTTGAAGGTCGACAGGGTTTCTAGGTCGACATGTTCTAGGTCAAAAGGTCAACATGAGTTTTTCATGTATTTTTTTGGTGTCATTTTCTCCGTACAGTGACCGGGAAGCCCAATTAGTGCACCGTGTCCCCTCACTCTGCTACCGCTACGCTCGGCACAGGTTACTATTCCCAGTGGTAGTCCGCGTGGATCGGTAAGTATGAAAAAGTTCAAAAAAAGAAAAAAAACGTGAAAAACTCATGTCGACCGTTTGACCTGTCGACCTAGAACATGTTGACATGAAACCCTGTCGACCTTGAAAACATGTCGACCTAGGCACTGTCGATCTTCAGACCGGATCCCGGCTGGACCATGTCTCTCCGGCAGCACTCTGCAACAAGAATGGGTGTGGCAGAGGCGGTGTGGGTGTGGTTGTGGTTTTATACAACCAATGAAAATTTATGAAAAATAATCCCAAAGAGCTTTAATCAAGTACAACGACAACCAGACCATCTGGGGGCAGTTACAGTGAGCGCTATATAATACATAGAGCAGTGGTTCTCAAACTCGGTCCTCAGGGCCCCACACAGTGCATGTTTTGCAGGTAACCCAGCAGGTGCACAGGTGTATTAATTACTCACTGACACATTTTACAAGGTCCACAGGTGGAGCTAATTATTTCACTTGCGATTCTGTGAGGAGACCTGCAAAACATGCACCGTGTGGGGTCCTGAGGACCGAGTTTGAGAACCTGTGACATAGAGCATTGCAGAGACCGGTATAGACCGGTATGCAGGTCTATATGGGGGGGATTCAAATATCTGATTTTAGAACCTAGCATCAGCGCTGGACATTTTACACACACACACACACACACACACACACTCTAGCGGATCTTGCCACGGGCAAGCAGGACTTTTGACGTCATCGCGCATCGCTCAGCATTCAAGCAGCGCTAGCAATGTACAGGGGGCGTAACTGACCACGCCCCCTGTATTAGGCCACGCCCCTTTTCCTGCACGTCTCCTTATACAATAAAAAGTGTATGTAATTCAGTATTAATAATTAACACTACAGACAGTGTGTAGCAGTGAGTCCAAACTCGGTCCTCAGGGAACCCCTAGCAGTGCATGTTTTCCTGATTTCCTAGTTTGGGCACAGATGTGTTCATACTGGCTGGCACATTTTGGTTCCACAGGTGGCGCTAGTTGTGATTCTCAGTAGAACATTCCCTTTCAGGGTTCCCTGAAGCCCAAGTTTGGGAAACCCTGGTCTATAGTATAGGCTGTAGGGCAGAGAGTCTACAAAATGAACTTTCTGTTTCAAACTTATTTCTCTCATATAAAGGACGGGTGTGGTTCGTTTTATCGACAGTTTATAGGTCGACAATGTTTAGGTCGACCACTATAGGTCGACCGTCACTAGGTCGACATGGATGGAAGGTCGACAGGGTTTCTAGGTCGACATGTGCTAGGTCGACAGGTCTAAAGGTCGACATGAGGAAAAATTTTTTTTTGCTTGTGTCGTTTTCTTCGTAGACTGACCGGGATCCCAAATTAGTGCACCGCGTCCCCTCGCATGGCTCGCTTCGCTCGCCATGCTTCGGGCATGGTGCCTTCGCTCCGCTACCCGCTTCGCTCGGCACACTTTACCGTTCCAATAGTAGTCCACGTGGATCGTTAAGTATGAAAAAATCCCCCCCCCCCCAAAAAAAATGTGAAAAACTCATGTCGACCTTTAGACCTGTCGACCTAGCACATGTCGACCTAGAAACCCTGTCGACCTTCCATCCATGTCGACCTTGTGACTGTCGACCTATAGTGGTCGACCTAAACATTGTCGACCTAGACACTGTCGATCTTCAGACCGGATCCCATAAAGAACACGAGTAGTCAGGAACAGGCTGAGCATGCCATAATAATAATATACATAGTGTGACCAGTAGCAGACAGAAGTGAGTGTCCTAAGAACACATCTTCCAATCACTTCAATCTGGGGTCTAGCTCATTAGATGACAACTGCATTGGAAACAACCTGCCCACTGCCTCTCCTCTATTCCTGCAGCTGACACTCTATCTGAGTTTCCCCAGGCACATTAAGAACTCAGGATAAGTGAAATTATTTAATTGTTTTAGATATCCCCTACCTGTTGGCGCCCTACTTGATAATCTAGGTTCGCCTAACATATAGCATGTCATGCCTATACACAGACTTCATTCCAGTGATGGTTTTACAATACAGAGAGCATTCTAGAGACCTCTATACAACAGAGAGGCCATTCTATGGGCCAATATTAGAGATAATACTCTAGTGAATTCTATACAATAGAAAGAGCTTCCTGGTGACCATTATACAATGCAGAGAGCATTCTAATGACCTCTATACATTACAGAGAGCATCCTGGTGACCGTTATACAATGCAGAGAGCATTCTAATGTCCTCTATACATTACAGAGAGCATCCTGGTGATCATTATACAATACAGAGAGCATTCTAATGACCTCTATACATTACAGGGAGCATCCTGGTGACCGTTATACAATGCAGAGAGCATTCTAATGTCCTCTATACATTACAGAGAGCATCCTGGTGATCATTATACAATACAGAGAGCATTCTAATGACCTATAGATTACAGAGAGCATCCTGGTGACCATTATACAATACAGAAAGCATTCTAATGACCTCTATACATTACAGAGAGCATCCTGGTGACCATTATACAATGCAGAGAGCATTCTAATGACCTCTATGCATTACAGAGAGCATCCTGGTGACCATTATACAATACAGAGAGCATTATAATGACCTCTATACATTACAGAGAGCATCCTGGTGACCATTATACAATACAGAGAGCATTCTAATGACCTCTATGCATTAGAGCAAGGGTCAGCAAACCTGGCACATGTGTCAGACGTGGTATGTGAAAAAATTTCAGTGTTCTTCCCCGAAAAAAACATGGGTGCACCACTCAGCAGTTGAATAATCCCACTCACCGTCTGACCCATTCCGAATTAGATCTGACCCACATTAAATAATTTCTCTTACGTCCTAGAGGATGCTGGGGACTCCAAAAGGACCATGGGGGTATAGACGGGATCCGCAGGAGCTTGGGCACACTAAAAAGACTTAAGACTGGGTGTGAACTGGCTCCTCCCTCTATGCCCCTCCTCCAGACCTCAGTTAGACTTTGTGCCCAGGAGTGACTGGATGCACACTAGGGGAGCTCTCCTGAGTTTCTCTAGGAAAAGACTTTTTGTTAGGTTTTTTATTTTCAGGGAGCCCTGCTGGCTACAGGCTCCCTGCAGCGTGGGAGTGAGGGGAGAGAAGTCAGACCTACTTCTGTGAGTTTCAAGGCTCTGCTTCTCGGCTACTGGACACCATTAGCTCCAGAGGGTTCGATCACTTGGTGCGCCTAGCTGCTTGTTCCCGGAGCCACGCCGTCGTCCCCTCACAGAAGCCAGAAGTCAGAAATCGGGTGAGTATGAGAAGAACAGAAGACTTCAGGACGGCAGAAGACTTCAGTGACGGAAGGTAAAGCACAGCGGTAACGCTGTGCTCCATGATCCCACACACACATCACCAACGCTTGTCACTGGGTGCAGGGCGCTGGGGGGGGGCGCCCTGGGGGGCATGATACTGAGGTTACTGAGCCGGCAAAAGATCGTAGGTGCCGAGGCACTTTATTACAGACCGCCGCCGGGCATTTTTTGTATGTTAAAATTTGGCGGGCCGAAGCCGCCGGGAAGGGGGCGGAGCTTCGGTCCGCGGCTCACTCGCGCGCAATTTTCTCCCTACACAGCACCGAGGGAGAGACGCTGCCGGGACCTCCACGTTTTAAGCAGGTATAAGGGGCATCTCCAGTGGGGAGTCGCTGTGGGGTACCAGTTGTGAATTATAAGGCAGCGCTGGGTACACTTAATCTTCTGTGTCCCAATACAGGCGCTTGGGTGTGAGCTGGCATACTCCCTCTGTCTCCTCTTCTGGGCTGAATTGTGGGCCTGTCACCTTGCTGGGACGGTTCTGGGTGTTGTGGGTGTCGGTACTGCGTGCCGACATGTCGGAACCTGAATGTTATTCACCAGAGGAGGTTATAGGAGGTGGGGATGCGGGGCTAGAGCTAGCACTGTCGACGCAGCCGACTCCTGATTTACTAGCACTCCTTACTACAATAAATTCCAATGTAGCTTCTTTATCTAAGAGGTTAGATAAGTCTGAGTCACAGACCCAGGTGTGGAAGAAATCTATGGAGGAGGCTTTATCTCAGGTACAGACCCCATCCGGGTCCCATAAGAGGCCTTTTACTCAGGTGGGGGATACGGATACCGACACGGACTCTGATTCCGAGGTCGATTTCACTGAGGCGGCGTTACATCCACGTTTGATTAAGAGTATTCAGTACATGATTGTGGCTGTAAAGGATGTGTTGCAGATTCTGATGAACCTGCGGTGCAGGAAACAAGGATTTGCTTATTCAAGGGGAAGAAACCTGAGGTAAAGTTTCCCCCCTCTCATGAAATGAATACTCTTTGTGAAAAGGCTTGGGAATCGCCGGATAAGAAATGGCAGATTCCCAAGAGGATTTTTATGGCGTATCCTTTTCCCTCTAATGACAGGGAAAAATAGGAGACATCTCCAACCATTGATAAAGCTCTATCCCGTTTGTCTAAGAAGGTGGCGCTTCCGTCTCCTGACACGGCAGCTCTCAAGGATCCGGCGGATCGCAAGTTGGAGACGTGTTTGAAGTCCATTTTCGCTAATACGGGTGCATTGCTCAGACCTGCTGTGGCGTCGGTATGGGGTGAGTAGTGCTATTGCTAAATGGGCAGAGAATTTAGCTAGTGACATGGATACTTTTGATAAAGGTAATGTCCTTCTAACTCTCGGTTATATTAAGGACGCTGCAGATTACCTGAAGGACGCTGCAAGGGACGTCTGTCTCTTGGGATCAAGGACCAATGCCATGTCGATATCTGCCAGGAGGGCCTTGTGGATCCATCAATGGAATGCTGATGCCGACTCCAAGAGGTCTATGGAAGCTCTACCCTTTAAAGGTACGGTCTTGTTTGGGGACGGCCTGGCGGACCTAGTCTCGACCGCGACTGCGGGTAAGTCCTCTTTTTTCCTTATGTTCCCACACAACAGAAGAAGGCACCACATCAGCAAATGCAGTCCTTTCGTCACAATAAATACAGGCGTGGAAAGGGTTCGTCTTTCCTCGCCTCAAAGGGTAGAGGACGGGGAAGAAAAATTCCTGCAACCTCAGGTGCACAGGACCAGAAGTCCTCCCCGGCTGCTACCAAGTCCACCGCATGACGCTGGGGCTTCCCTGGGGGAGTCCGGACCGGTGGGGGGCCGTCTTCAGGTATTCAGCCAGGTCTGGATTCAATCAGACCTGGATCCTTGGGTGTTAGAAATAGTGTCTCAAGGATACAAACTGGAGTTTCAGGAGATGCCCCCTCACCGGTTCTTCATTTCGGCATTACCAGTGGTACTTCCAAACAGGGAGGTGGTCCGGGCGGCCATTCTAAAATTGTCGCTACAGAGGGTCATTGTTCCCGTCCCTCCGTCCCAGCGGGGAGAGGGGTTCTACTCAAGCCTCTTTGTGGTACCGAAACCGGACGGTTCGGTCAGACCAATTCTAAATCTAAAATCCCTCAATCCATACTTGAAAGTCTTCAAGTTCAAGATGGAATCCCTTCGAGCGGTGATTGCCAGCCTGGAGGGGGGGGATTTTATGGCGTCAGTCGACATAAAGGATGCCTACTTACATGTGCCGATATATCCTCCGCATCAGGCTTTCCTCAGGTTTGCGATACAGGATTCTCATTACCGATTTCAGGCGTTGCCGTTTGGGCTTTCCACGGCTCCGAGGATTTTCACCAAGGTCATGGCGGAAATGATGGTTCTTCTTCGCAAACAAGGGGTTTTAATTATCCCGTACTTGGAAGATCTCCTGATAAAGGCGAGGTCCGAGGAACGATTGCTGACAAGTGTAGAGTTGTCTCTATCGGTTCTGCGACAAAACGGATGGGTCCTCAAATTGCCGAAATCCCAGTTGATTCCGACCACTCGGCTTCCTTTTCGGGGCATGATTCTGGACACGGAGTTACAGAGACACGGAGTTACAGAAGGTATTACTTCCAGAAGAAAAGGCTCTGGAATTGCAGCCGATGGTCAGAGAACTTCTGAAGCCGACGAGTGTGTCGATCCATCATTGTACTCGGGTTCTGGGGAAGATGGTTGCGGCGTACGAAGCCATTCCATACGGCAGATTTCACGCCCGCGTGTTTCAGTGGGACTTGCTGAGCAAATGGTCTGGGTCTCATCTACACATTCACCGGAAGATAAGTCTATCTCCCAGAGCCAGAATTTCTCTCCTGTGGTGGCTACAAGCTCATCACCTCCTGGGGGGACGCCGATTCGGTATCCAGGATTGGGTACTTCTGACAACAGATGCAAGTCTCCGGGGCTGGGGCGCAGTCACCCAAGGAAGAAATTTCCAGGGAAAATGGTCGCTCCAGGAAGCCTGTCTCCACATAAATGTTCTAGAGTTAAGAGCCATTTACAACGGCCTGCTCCAAGCAAGAAGTCTTCTTCAGGGTCGACCGGTCCTGGTACAGTCAGACAACATCACAGCGGTGGCCCATATAAACCGGCAAGGCGGAACGAGGAGCAGGGCACAATGGCGGAAGCCACAAAGATACTTTGCTGGGCTGAACAACACGTCAGCGCACTGTCAGCAGTTTTCCTACCGGGGGTGGACAACTGGGAAGCGGATTTCCTCAGCAGACACGATCTCCATCCGGGAGAGTGGGCTCTGCACCAAGAGGTATTTGCAGAAGTGACAAGACGCTGGAGAATTCCGTTGATAGACATGATGGCGTCTCGGCTCAACAAGAAGCTCCCGAGGTTTTGTCCCAGGTCAAGGGACCCACAAGCCACGGAGGTGGACGCCCTGGTGTCTCTCAGTTGGTGTAGGTGTTACCTCCTCTTCCTCTCATTCCAAAGGTGCTGGGGATCATTCGTCGAGCAAGGGTTCAGGCGATTCTCGTCGTCCCAGACTGGCCAAGAGGGGCCTGGTACCCGGATCTTCAGGACTTACTGGTGGAAGATCCTTGGCCGCTTCCTCTAAGAGAGGATCTGTTGTTACAGGGTCCATGCGTGTTTCTGGACTTACCGCGGCTGCGTTTGACGGCATGGAGGTTGAGCGCCAGATCTTAGCTTGTAAGGATATTCCCAGGGAGGTCATTCCAACTCTCATTAAGGCTAGGAAGGAGGTTACGGCGAAACACTATCACCGTATCTGGAGGAAATATGTTTCCTGGTGTGAGGTTAATAAGGCTCCTGCGGAAGATTTTCACTTGGGTCGTTTTCTCCACTTTTTACAGGCGGGAGTAGACGCAGGCCTGAAATTGGGTTCCATCAAAGTGCAGATTTCGGCTTTGTCTATTTTCTTTCAAGAAGAGTTAGCTGCCCTCCCAGAGGTTCAGACTTTTGTGAAGGGTGTAATGCATGTCAATCCACCGTTTGTACCGCCTGTAGCGCCATGGGACCTTGATGTCGTCTTACGGTTCCTCATGTCTTCCTGGTTTGAACCTTTGCGGACGGTGGAATTAAAATTTCTCACTTGGAAGGTTGTTATGCTTTTGGCGCTGGCATCTGCCAGGCGAGTGTCGGAATTGGCAGCTTTATCTCATAAGAGTCCGTACTTGATTTTTCATGCGGATAGGGCGGAATTGTGGTTTTTTCATTTCACATTAACCAACCTATTGTGGTTCCGGTAGCTACGGAAGAAGTGGCGATTCCAAAATCTCTGGATGTTGTAAGAGCGTTAAAAGTTTACGTTTCTAGGATAGCTGTTACTAGGAAAACTGAAGCGTTGTTTGTTTTGTATGCGGCCAACAAGGTTGGTCATCCCGCGTCAAAACAGACTATTGTACGCTGGATTTGTAGTACGATCCAGCAAGCTCATTCTTTGGTGGGGTTGCCGGTGCCGAAGTCGGTTAAAGCCCATTCTACCAGAAAGGTGGGCTCATCTTGGGCGGCTGCCCGAGGTGTTTCGGCACTACAGCTTTGCCGAGCGGCTACTTGGTCGGGTTCGAACACTTTTGCTAAATTCTATAAGTTCGATACCCTGGCCGATGAGGACCTGGCGTTTGCTCAGTCGGTGCTGCAGAGTCGTCCGCACTCTCCCGCCCGTTCTGGAGCTTTGGTATAATCCCCATGGTCCTTTTGGAGTCCCCAGCATCCTCTAGGACATAAGAGAAAATAGGATTTTGGTACTCACCGTTAAATCCTTTTCTCCTAGTCCGTAGAGGATGCTGGGCGTCCGTCCCAGTGCGGACTATTACTTGCATTATATATTTTCTTACTGGTTAAGTTAGTTTATACACGACTTGTGTATTGGTTTGTTGCAGCTGGTTGCTGGAATTTTATGCATACTGTTATCTGGTTTGGCGTTATTCCGGTTGTACGGTATGTTTATGGTGTGGGCTGGTAATTTGGTAGCCCTTAGTTAAGACAAAAATCTTTCCTTGTAATGTCCGTCTCTCCTGGGCACAGTTCCTATAACTGAGGTCTGGAGGAGGGGCATAGAGGGATGAGCCAGTTCACACCCAGTCTTAAGTCTTTTTAGTGTGCCCAAGCTCCTGCGGATCCCGTCTATACCCCCATGGTCCTTTTGGAGTCCCCAGCATCCTCTACGGACTAGGAGAAAAGGATTTAACGGTGAGTACCAAAATCCTATTTTCCATTCATCATCCTTCCCACTCCTCTTTAGATCCCTCCCACTCACCATCTATCCCAGTCATCATTAGATCCCTCCCACTCACCATCCAGCCCACTCTTCAGATCCCTCCCACTCACCATCTATCCCAGTCATCAATAGATCCCTCCCACTCACCATCCAGCCCACTCACCATCTATCCCAGTCATCATTAGATCCCTCCCACTCACCATCCAGCCCACTCCTCATTAGATCCCTCCCACTCACCATCCAGCCCACTCTTCAGATCCCTCCCACTCACCATCTATCCCAGTCATCATTAGATCCCTCCCACTCACCATCCATCCCACTCCTCAGATCCCTCCCACTCACCATCTATCCCAGTCATCAATAGATCCCTCCCACTCACCATCCATCCCACTCCTCAATAGATCCCTCCCACTCACCATCCAGCCCACTCTTCAGATCCCTCCCACTCACCATCTATCCCAGTTATCATTAGATCCCTCCCACTCACCATCCATCCCACTCCTCAGATCCCTCCCACTCACCACTGATCCCACTTTTTAGATCGCTCCCACTCGTCCTTAGATCTCTCCCACTAACCATCCATCCCACTCCTCAGATCCCTCCCACTCTCCATCCCACTCCTCAGATCCCTCCCACCCATCCAGGTGCAGGAGAGAGATGGCTGGGGCCGGGGCAGTCAGGTATAAGATGGGGGTGATTGGGGCAGGGTATTACTGTAGGAGTACTGTTCCACCCCCCCTCTGTGGAACCCTGGCTGTGTGTCGGGAGATGGCTGGGGCAGGGGTAGTCAGGTGCAGGAGAGAGATGGCTGGGGCAGGGGTAGTCAGGTGCAGGAGAGAGATGGTTGGGGCAGGGGCAGTCAGGTGCAGGAAAGAGATGGCAGGGGCAGGGGCAGTCAGGTGCAGGAGAGAGATGGTTGGGGCAGGGGCAGTCAGGTGCAGGAGAGAGATGGTTGGGGCAGGGGCAGTCAGGTGCAGGAGAGAGATGGTTGGGGCAGGGGCAGTCAGGTGCAGGAGAGAGATGGCTGGGGCAGGGGCAGTCAGGTTCAGGAGAGAGATGGCTGGGGCAGTCAGGTGCAAGAGAGAGATGGCTGGGGCAGGGGCAGTCAGGTGCAGGAGAGAGATGGCTGGGGCAGGGGTAGTCAGGTGCAGGAGAGAGATGGTTGGGGCAGGGGCAGTCAGGTGCAGGAGAGAGATGGATGGGGCAGGGGCAGTCAGGTGCAGGAGAGAGATGGCAGGGGCAGTCAGGTGCAGGAGAGAGATGGCTGGGGCAGGGGCAGTCAGGTGCAGGAGAGAGATGGCTGGGGCAGGGGCAGTCAGGTGCAGGAGAGAGATGGCTGGGGCAGGGGCAGTCAGGTGCAGGAGAGAGATGGCTGGGGCAGGGGCGGTCAGGTGCAGGAGAGAGATGGCTGGGGCAGGGGCAGTCAGGTGCAGGAGAGAGATGGCAGAGGCAGTCAGGTGCAGGAGAGAGATGGCTGGGGCAGGGGCAGTCAGGTGCAGGAGAGAGATGGCAGGGGCAGTCAGGTGCAGGAGGGAGATGGCAGGGGCAGTCAGGTGCAGGAGAGAGATGGCAGGGGCAGTCAGGTGCAGGAGAGAGATGGCAGGGGCAGTCAGGTGCAGGAGGGAGATGGCTGGGGCAGTCAGGTGCAGGAGGGAGATGGCAGGGGCAGTCAGGTGCAGGAGAGAGATGGCTGGGGCAGTCAGATGCAGGAGAGAGATGGCTGGGGCAGTCAGGTGCAGGAGAGAGATGGCTGGGGCAGTCAGGTGCAGGAGAGAGATGGCAGGGGCAGTCAGGTGCAGGAGAGAGATGGCTGGGGCAGGGGCAGTCAGGTGCAGGAGAGAGATGGCAGGGGCAGTCAGGTGCAGGAGGGAGATGGCTGGGGCAGGGGCAGTCAGGTGCAAGAGAGAGATGGCTGGGGCAGGGGCAGTCAGGTGCAGGAGAGAGATGGCTGGGGCAGGGGCAGTCAGGTGCAGGAGAGAGATGGATGGTGCAGGGGCAGTCAGGTGCAGGAGAGAGATGGATGGGGCAGGGGCAGTCAGGTGCAGGAGAGAGATGGCTGGGGCAGGGGCAGTCAGGTGCAGGAGAGAGATGGCTGGGGCAGGGGCAGTCAGGTGCAGGAGAGAGATGGCTGGGGCAGGGGTAGTCAGGTGCAGGAGAGAGATGGTTGGGGCAGGGGCAGTCAGGTGCAGGAGAGAGATGGATGGGGCAGGGGCAGTCAGGTGCAGGAGAGAGATGGCTGGGGCAGGGGCAGTCAGGTGCAGGAGAGAGATGGCTGGGGCAGTCAGGTGCAGGAGAGAGATGGCAGAGGCAGTCAGGTGCAGGAGAGAGATGGCAGGGGCAGTCAGGTGCAGGAGGGAGATGGCAGGGGCAGTCAGGTGCAGGAGGGAGATGGCAGGGGCAGTCAGGTGCAGGAGAGAGATGGCAGGGGCAGTCAGGTGCAGGAGAGAGATGGCTGGGGCAGTCAGGTGCAGGAGAGAGATGGCTGGGGCAGGGGCAGTCAGGTGCAGGAGAGAGATGGCAGGGGCAGTCAGGTGCAGGAGAGAGATGGCTGGGGCAGGGGCAGTCAGGTGCAGGAGAGAGATGGCAGGGGCAGTCAGGTGCAGGAGAGAGATGGCTGGGGCAGGGGCAGTCAGGTGCAGGAGAGAGATGGCTGGGGCAGGGGCAGTCAGGTGCAGGAGAGAGATGGATGGGGCAGGGGCAGTCAGGTGCAGGAGAGAGATGGCAGGGGCAGTCAGGTGCAGGAGAGAGATGGCAGGGGCAGTCAGGTGCAGGAGAGAGATGGCTGGGGCAGGGGCAGTCAGGTGCAAGAGAGAGATGGCTGGGGCAGGGGCAGTCAGGTGCAGGAGAGAGATGGCTGGGGCAGGGGTAGTCAGGTGCAGGAGAGAGATGGTTGGGGCAGGGGCAGTCAGGTGCAGGAGAGAGATGGCAGGGGCAGTCAGGTGCAGGAGAGAGATGGCTGTGGCAGGGGCAGTCAGGTGCAGGAGAGAGATGGCTGGGGCAGGGGCAGTCAGGTGCAGGAGAGAGATGGCTGGGGCATGGGCAGTCAGGTGCAGGAGAGAGATGGCTGGGGCAGTCAGGTGCAGGAGAGATGGCAGGGGCAGTCAGGTGCAGGAGAGAGATGGCTGGGGCAGGGGCAGTCAGGTGCAGGAGAGAGATGGCTGGGGCAGGGGCAGTCAGGTGCAGGAGAGAGATGGCTGGGGCAGGGGCAGTCAGGTGCAGGAGAGAGATGGCTGGGGCAGGGGCAGTCCGGTGCAGGAGAGAGATGGCTGGGGCAGGGGCAGTCAGGTGCAGGAGAGAGATGGCTGGGGCAGGGGCAGTCAGGTGCAGGAGAGAGATGGCTGGGGCAGGGGCAGTCAGGTGCAGGAGAGAGATGGCTGGGGCAGGGGCAGTCAGGTATAAGATGGGGTGATTGGGGCAGGGTATTACTGTAGGAGTTCCCCCCGCCTGTGGAACCCTGGCTGTGTGTCGGGAGATGGCTGGGGCAGGGGCAGTCAGGTATATAAGATGGGGTAATTGAGGCAGGGTATTACTGTAGGAGTACTGTTCCTTCCCCCCGGAGGAGCCGTACTGTATGATTTCCGAGGTTACACATACAGTGCTTTCCAGTTGCTGGTGTTACTTCTCCTCATCTCTTCTGTACGATAACAATATGTAAATCTTGGTGATTCTGTGTATATATCGCCTGGCTGGAGCTTGGAGGTGCATTTGTTTTCTTCATGCAATGATGTTTTTTTCATGGATATTATAAAATAGTTTCATTTTTTGTTAATGAATAATAATAAATCAAACGTTCCTCTTCTTCATGTCCTGAAACCATTTCCATGTGGTGACGAGGCTCAGAGGGCACCACGCCGGGGTGTACGAGGCCCCGCAGTCACATCTGGTCGCCGGAGAGTGTCACGGCCAACGTGTCACCATGATAACCCCTTTATCGGCTGTCGCTAATGCCTGACTTACACATTTCCATGCGGCAATTAGTGGAAAGGTATAATCATCGCCCAGCTAATTTATTCTACTACACACGCGCCAAAAATAGCAAATGCTGTCTGCACAGGGCGGATGATCTGATTCCTGTAACACTGCGGCGCGGAACCTTGAGAGACCAATGAGAATCAGAGAATTAGGCAATAAATGGGATATTGACAAACAAAGGGTGCGAACGGCTACTTTCTAAGATAGGAGAGATTAGAATTGTTCTCCGGTTTGATGGGTGAAAAAAAACATTAGGTATAAAATTATTATTATTGCATTTCATTTAAAAGGCGCCAAAAGTGGTCTGCAGCGCCGTATATAGAGCAACAGTAGGACAGTACAGGGTACATAGAACAACACATAAGCAGAGCACAGGTAACAATCAGTACACAGTACAGCGGGGAAGCAAGGTGAGCGAGGGAGTAATCAGCTGGAATCTCTCCCATAGTGACGGGACGACTAGCAGGAGTAGTGCCGCAGGAAGAGACAAATGCCCACAAACAGCTCTATGAGAAAGCAACAAGACTGAAATGTATTGGGGCTTTACGAGAGGTGGGTGCAGAAGTGCTCAGAACACATGTAGGAAAAGGACGCGCGTGAAAAGAACGTATGTAAGTATATGTTAACTTGGAAATATCTCAAAATGCATTCAGCTTAATTACAGTAGCACATCCGGTGTAACGAGTGTGTTTAAGTGCGCCCCATGGCAGCGACCAATGTGTATACGTACACCCCACTGTCCCACTGTTAGTAGTATAGTATAGTCAGTGACAGTGTTAGTACACAGTATAGTCAGTGACAGTGTTAGTACACAGTATAGTCAGTGACAGTGTTAGTACACAGTATAGTCAGTGACAGTGTTAGTACACAGTATAGTCAGTGACAGTGTTAGTAGACAGTATAGTCAGTGACAGTGTTAGTACATAGTATAGTCAGTGACAGTGTTAGTACACAGTATAGTCAGTGACAGTGTTAGTACACAGTATAGTCAGTGACAGTGTTAGTACATAGTATAGTCAGTGAAAGTGTTAGTACATAGTATAGTCAGTAACGCTGTTAGTACACAGTATAGTCAGTGACAGTGTTAGTACACAGTATAGTCAGTGACAGTGTTAGTACACAGTATAGTCAGTGACAGTGTTAGTACACAGTATAGTCAGTGACAGTGTTAGTATATAGTATAGTCAGTGACAGTGTTAGTACACAGTATAGTCAGTGACAGTGTTAGTACACAGTATAGTCAGTGACAGTGTTAGTACACAGTATAGTCAGTGACAGTGTTAGTACACAGTATAGTCAGTGACAGTGTTAGTGCACAGTATAGTCAGTGAAAGTGTTAGTACACAGTATAGTCAGTGAAGGTGTTAGTACACAGTATAGTCAGTGACAGTGTTAGTACACAGTATAGTCAGTGACAGTGTTAGTACATAGTATAGTCAGTGACAGTATTAGTACACAGTATAGTCAGTGACAGTATTAGTACACAGTATAGTCAGTGACAGTGTTAGTATATAGTATAGTCAGTGACAGTGTTAGTACACAGTATAGTCAGTGACAGTGTTAGTATATAGTATAGTCAGTGACAGTGTTAGTACACAGTATAGTCAGTGACAGTGTTAGTACACAGTATAGTCAGTGACAGTGTTAGTATACAGTATAGTCAGTGACAGTGTTAGTACACAGTATAGTCAGTGACAGTGTTAGTACACAGTATAGTCAGTGACAGTGTTAGTACACAGTATAGTCAGTGACAGTGTTAGTACACAGTATAGTCAGTGACAGTATCAGTACACAGTATAGTCAGTGAAAGTGTTAGTACACAGTATAGTCAGTGACAGTGTTAGTACACAGTATAGTCAGTGACAGTGTTAGTACACAGTATAGTCAGTGACAGTGTTAGTACACAGTATAGTCAGTGACAGTGTTAGTACACAGTATAGTCAGTGACAGTGTTAGTACACAGTATAGTCAGTGACAGTGTTAGTATATAGTATAGTCAGTGACAGTGTTAGTACACAGTATAGTCAGTGACAGTGTTAGTACACAGTATAGTCAGTGACAGTGTTAGTACACAGTATAGTCAGTGACAGTGTTAGTGCACAGTATAGTCAGTGACAGTGTTAGTACACAGTATAGTCAGTGACTCGGATGACTGGATCTGATCTGCTGTATGACATCTCTCTATAACGATGCGTCGTTCCCGGGCACATTGCGTAGTGTCTGATCACTGGTGATCCCCTGGCAGCGTATGGATGAGCAGTACAGGTACAGAAGGAAGGTCGGGATTAGATCACATAAAAGAACTGAGCGTGTATCTTCCTGTCTGTGCTATATATAAGGCATGACATAACACTGAGGAGACGCATAAGGCATGGGAATATGTCCTAGGGTCCCTGGCCCCCGGTGGTCATTGCAGCCTCTCTCTCTGGCAGTGTGCACGGTGCTGTGCATACAGGTGCAGCGCCTCCTCCCCGTATGTCTAATGTTGTGATGCAGCTGTCACTGCGGCCTGTCTCTCGCCGTACTCTATGTGGTGCATCATACGGGATGTTTACATGAATTCATGTCCACCCAGAGCTTTTATCTGACATTATCAGGGCAGTTAGACACGTCCCCTAAAGGCTTTCATGTATCAGTAGCTCCCCCCCCCCCCCCCCCCCACCCCCCCATATGACAGTGTTCCAGGCCTTGGTGTAGTCACAATTAGCTAAAAGCAAGAAGCAGCCTTTGAAGCGCTCACATATCACAGACAGACATACAACACAGCAGCAGGCCACTGGCTGGACATACAGTTACCTGGAATTACTTCCCAAGCCAGTAATGATACAGGGGAGGGTTCCTGGGGTGCACACCGGTAATGAGAGGTGCGACCCTGCGGAGACCTTTCAGTACTGCATACAAAGGCAAGGTTCCGGTGCACAATTCAAACATTACCAATTTATTATTAAGAATCATTGCAATAAAATGTTGCATTGTGAGCGAGGTTCTTCGCATAGTTATGGCCATAAATAACGGCTTGCCCACCGCGTCCAGGTGACCTCGTTAGTCGGGCAAGTCACTAACATTTTGGGGGGTACAAATCTAGGGCGTGGGACACCCCAAAATGAAGCAGCTGAGTGACCCCAGGGCAACACTAGAGTGAAAAAAATATATAGTGAAAAAAGTGGAGATAGGTTAGTGAGAGAGGTTGCTGAAAACAGCCGTGGTAAATTAGTGAGAGGTAACGAGGGGAGAAATAAAGTAGTGAGAGGTAAAGTAGTGACAAGTGGAGGTGGGAAATTAGTTATATTGAAACAAAACACACGATAGGGATGACAGGAAATATGAAAATAAGTGTTAATATGTGTTGCTCCTCAGGCCAAACAGCCACAGCAGTCCAGGGGGACCCACACCCCAGAGATCCACCCCCAGCCACAGCAGTCCAGGGGGACCCACACCCCAGAGATCCAACCCCAGCCACAGCAGTCCAGGGGGACCCGCGCCCCAGAAATCCACCCCCAGCCACAGCAGTCCAGGGGGACCCACGCCCCAGAAATCCACCCCCAGCCACAGCAGTCCAGGGGGACCCACGCCCCAGAGATCCGCCCCCAGCCACAGCAGTCCAGGTGGACCCACACCCCAGAAACCCACCCCCAGCCACAGCAGTCCAGGGGGACCCACGCCCCAGAAATCTACCCCCAGCCACAGCAGTCCAGAGGGACCCATGCCCCAGAAATCTACCCCCAGCCACAGCAGTCCAGGGGGACCCACACCCCAGAAATCCACCCCCAGCCACAGCAGTCCAGGGGGACCCACACCCCAGAGATCCAGCCACAGCAGTCCAGGGGGACCCACACCCCAGAAATCCACCCCCAGCCACAGCAGTCCAGGGGGACCCACGCCCCAGAAATCCACCCCCAGCCACAGCAGTCCAGGGGGACCCACACCCCAGAGATCCAACCCCAGCCACAGCAGTCCAGGTGGACCCACACCCCAGAAACCCACCCCCAGCCACAGCAGTCCAGGGGGACCCACACCCCAGAAATCTACCCCCAGCCACAGCAGTCCAGAGGGACCCATGCCCCAGAAATCTACCCCCAGCCACAGCAGTCCAGGGGGACCCACTCCCCAGAAACCCACCCCCAGCCACAGCAGTCCAGGGGGACCCACACCCCAGAGATCCAGCCACAGCAGTCCAGGGGGACACACACCCCAGAGATCCAACCCCAGCCACAGCAGTCCAGTGGGACCCACACCCCAGGTATCCACCCCCCCATCTGATAATCCGATATACATTTGTGCAGGACTCCCCTCGCTCTGCATGCAGTCTAAGAAATTTACATACATACACAATAGAAGGCCAGAGACCCCTTCTGCCTGGTGGTAGCACCTATGCCCACCTGTCTGCATGCAGAGCGAGGTGAGTCCTGGACAAATGTATATCGGATTATCAGATGGGGGTGGGTTTCTGGGGTGTGGGTCCCCCTGGACTGCTGTCGCTGGGGGTGGGTTTCTGGGGTGTGGGTCCCCCTGGACTGCTGTCGCTGGGGGTGGGTTTCTGGGGTGTGGGTCCCCCTGGACTGCTGTCGCTGGGGGTGGGTTTCTGGGGTGTGGGTCCCCCTGGACTGTTGTGGCTGTTTGGCCTCAGGAGCAACACTGACTAAAACTTATTTCCTTTCATCCCTATTGTGTGTTTTGTTTCAATGTAACTCATTTCCCACCTTCACTTCTCACTACTTTACCTCTCACTACTTTATTTCTCCCCTCGTTACCTCTCACTAATTTACCCCTGCTGTTTTCAGCAGCTTCTCTCACTAACCTATCTCCACTTTTTTCACTATATATTTGTTCACTCTAGTGTTGCCCTGGGGTCACTCAGCTGCTTCGTTTTGGGGTGTCCCACGCCCTGAATTTGTACCCCCCAAAATGTTAGGGACTTGAACGACTAACGAGGTCACCTGGACGCGGTGGGCAAGCCGTTACTTACGGCCATAGCTATGCGAAGAACCTCGCTCACAATGCAACATTAATTGCAATGACTATGATGAATAAATTGGTAGTCTTTGGACCTTCTCCTTGTATGCAGTAAGCCAGTAATGACTCTGACTTCGCTATGAGGGCTCAATTCATGCTTGTATGCAATGCCGATGTTCTGAGCGATTATCGGTAGACTGTGCAGGCGCCGCGATCACTGTTCCTCGCATCTGCGTCACGGTTCCTTCTAGGACTGAGTGGCCCCCGGGCTCTGCTGATTGGGCAGCAACTGAGTGAGCAGGTGGCAGATTCTGTTATATGACCCTTCTGCAATGGATCCAGTCCGCTGAAGTACTTGCTCCAACATAGCAATTTTCCTGTGTCCTCGGAAACGTCGCCTAGAGCTGCAAAAAAGGCCCACGGGGATGCGTCGGCTGCAGCCTGACCTTCATCCGACACACTGACAATGCTTCAGAGCTGTTTCCAGATTGTGTTCTCTTTTAATGACACATCCTGACATTAGAGTATGGGCCATGTTGATCGTATTTTAGATAACACAGTAGAAATGAATGGTAGATTTGTAAGAAGACTCGTCATGATCCGTGTTCTGCTGTCAGCCGTCATACTATGCACTTAGAGGGACATCTCTCAGTCACCGACTATAACGTCATACGGCTTATGCTGAGGCCAGCTGGATGACTGACGGCTGCTATTTTCTATACGGTTCCATCTGACACTGTGCAGTGAGTAACCTGCATGCCGAGATATTAGGGATTGAAAAAAGTATACAGCTGCAAAATATACTGTGAGAGGTTTAGTGAAGGAGGCATCTTGAAACAGTTTGTAAAGACTAGGAAACACCTGCACAATAGGGAGCAGTATGATTTACCGGCGCACGGGATCCCGGAGCTAGAAATTCCGACACTGGGATCTCGATGTGTACGAAGCCGACAGGTGTGAGTAAGTGGTGTTCTCCCCAACCCCCTAGCCCTCCCTCCCCACAGCCTATGCCTAACCTTCCACCGTAGATGCCTAAACCTAACCCCCTGTCCCTTCTGCCTAGACCTCCCCACCACAGCCTGACCCTAACCCTCCGAGGGGGGGGTGCCTTACCCCTGGGACGCAGCCTAATCCTAACTCCCCCCCCCCCTTCCCCTCCCCCCGCAGCCTAAACCTAACCCCCCGGTTAGTTACCTGCCTTGCGGCGTGGTCTGTCCTTGTTTGAGGGAGCGTTGGATGGACTAGATGTTAGGGAGGGTCAGTAGAACAAGGGTCTCTACTAGTGATGAGCGGGTTCGGTTCCTCGGGATCCGAACCCCCCCGAACTTCACCCATTTTACACGGTTCCGAGGCAGACTCGAATCTTCCCGCCTTGCTCGGTTAGCCCGAGCGCGCCCGAACGTCATCATCCCGCTGTCGGATTCTCGCGAGATTCGTATTCTATATAAGGAGCCGCGCGTCGCCGCCATTTTCACTCGTGCTTTGGAGATGATAGAGAGAGGACGTGGCTGCGTTCTCTCAGTTTCTGTGTTCAGTGTGCTGCAAATAACTGTGCTCAGTGTGCTGCAAATATCTGTGCTCAGTGTGCTGCAAATATCTGTGCTCAGTGTGCTGCAAATATCTGTGCTCAGTGTGCTGAAAATATCTACGTTCTCTGCCTGAAAAACGCTCCATATCTGTGCTGCATTGTAGTATATAGTAGGAGGACAGTGCAGAATTTTGCTGTGACCACCAGTATATATATAGCAGTATGGTAGAGTAGTCCATTGCTCTACCTCTGTGTCGTCAAGTATACTATCCATCCATACCTGTGCTGCATTTTAGTTGTGTGCAGTATATAGTAGGAGGACAGTGCAGAATTGTGCTGACCACCAGTATATATATAGCAGTACGGTACAGTAGTCCACTGCTCTACCCCTGTGTCGTCAAGTATACTATGCATCCATACCTGTGCTGCATTTTAGTTGTGCGCAGTATATAGTAGGAGGACAGTGCAGAATTTTGCTGACCACCAGTATATATATAGTAGTACGGTACAGTAGTCCACTGCTCTACCTCTGTGTCGTCAAGTATACTATGCATCCATACCTGTGCTGCATTTTCGTTGTGCGCAGTATATAGTAGGATGACAGTGCAGAATTTTGCTGACCACCAGTATATATTATATATAGCAGTACGGTACAGTAGTCCACTGCTCTACCTCTGTGTCGTCAAGTATACTATGCATCCATACCTGTGCTGCATTTTAGTTGTGCGCAATATATAGTAGGAGGACAGTGCAGAATTTTGTTGACCACCAGTATATATATATAGCAGTACGGTACAGTAGTCCACTGCTCTACCTCTGTGTCGTCAAGTATACTATGCATCCATACCTGTGCTGCATTTTAGTTGTGCGCAGTATATAGTAGGAGGACAGTGCAGAATTTTACTGACCACCAGTATATATATAGCAGTACGGTACAGTAGTCCACTGCTGTACCTCTGTGTCGTCAAGTATACTACAAAAGTTCAGTAAAATGACCCAAAAATCAAAATGAAAAGCGTCTGATGAGAAGCGTAAACTTGCCAATATGCCATTTACGACACGGAGTGGCAAGGAACGGCTGAGGCCCTGGCCTATGTTCATGGCTAGTGGTTCAGATTCACATGAGGATGGAAGCACTCATCCTCTCGCTAGAAAACTGCAGTGCCACTCCTAGATGGGCCAGGTGTTTGTGTCGGCCACTTGGGTCGCTTAGCTTAGTCACACAGCTACCTCATTGCACCTCTTTTTTTCTTTGCATCATGTGCTGTTTGGGGACTATTTTTTAAATCTGCCATCCTGTCTGACACTGCAGTGCCACTCCTAGATGGGCCAGGTGTTTGTGTCGGCCACTTGGGTCGCTTAGCTTAGCCATCCAGCGACCTTGGTGCACCTCTTTTTTTCTTTGCATCATGTGCTGTTTGGGGACTATTTTTTAAATCTGCCATCCTGTCTGACACTGCAGTGCCATTCCTAGATGGGCCAGGTGTTTGTGTCGGCCACTTGGGTCGCTTAGCTTAGCCATCCAGCGACCTTGGTGCACCTCTTTTTTTCTTTGCATCATGTGATGTTTGGGGACTATTTTTTAAATCTGCCATCCTGTCTGACACTGCAGTGCCACTCCTAGATGGGCCAGGTGTTTGTGTCGGCCACTTGGGTCGTTTAGCTTAGCCATCCAGCGACCTCGGTGCAAATTTTAGGACTAAAAATAATATTGTGAGGTGTTCAGAATAGACTGGAAATGAGTGGAAATTATGGTTATTGAGGTTAATAATACTATGGGATCAAAATGACCCCCAAATTCTATGATTTAAGCTGTTTTTGAGGGGGTTTTGTAAAAAAACCACCTGAATCCGACAAAAATTTTTCAGGGAGGTTTTGCCAAAACGCGTCCGAATCCAAAACACGGGCGCGGAACCGAATCCAAAACCAAAACACAAAACCCGAAAAATTTCCGGTGCACATCACTAGTCTCTACCTACCTTTGTTCCATCAGTAGGGAACACACGGGATAAGTCTTGGAGGTGGAACTGAGAGGTGGTAATCAGTGCATAGGAGAGAAGGTGGTCACCGACTGACAGGAGAGGGTGGGAGAGGGTGTGGTGTGAACTAAGGTTGGAGATGTAGGAGAGAGAGCTCTGAAAGTTATGTTGACAAGTATGAACTGCATCCTGTGGGGTATAGGGAAACATTGAAGAGACAGAGTGGCATGACAGGTCAGTCCAAGATTAACAGCAGCAGCAGTAAAGAGAGATTGGAGAGGAGAGAGGCGGAGGGAGGGGAGGACCAGCAAGAAGAAGGTTGCAATAGTCAAGGAGAAAGATGACGAGGGAATGGTCAAGTGTTTTGGTAGCATGGAGGGAGAAGAATGTTTTTGAGATGGAACTGGCAGCAGTGAGAGATAGTTACTGAATGTGGGGTGACGCCCAGATGATGACACGGTGACACCATGAAGTGAGGACATGGTGGTGGTGTTGACCATGAGGGTGATGTGGAAAGTGTAGAGGAGACATAAGAAAGGACGGAAGACAGTGAGTTCAGCCTTGGAGGACATATTAAGGTTGAGAAAGCGTTGGGATATCCATGAGAAGATCTAGCCATAGGAGAGGGAAGGGAACAGAAGGAAATATATACATAGTAATATTATAGCAAAACCAATGGTGGTATGCACACTGGGGGCACACTGATGGTGAAGTGAGACACCTGGAGCCATCCGGCACCGCCCGGGGGGCACTGCCACCACTTTGAGAATCGCTGCCCTAGAAAGCAGCCCTCTCATGCCAAAACAAAAGAGCCACAAATCCTAGTATTCCTTTAATAAGCCGGTATGGTCTTTAGGTTAACGGGAGACAAAACATTTACGCAGCAGAAAAGAACATGTTTAAAATATCCCAAGAACTCAGTCTGTTTTATTAAGGTCTTTGTTTGGTGTGTACAGATCCTGTTTGCGTAGGGATGAATGATCCCTATACATTTCTGTTAGTACTTTATGCAATCCCTACTAACATATAAAAAATAAACGTATCTTTGTTGCCCAATCAAACCTTTGAATCGATTGACTTGACATTTGATTGGCGTAAGAATAGTTTGGAGGATGGAATAGAACATAGGCTACAGGTTTTCCCATATGGGCCCTACACACTGGCCGACATCACTGCACGATATGAACGATCTCGTTCATTAATGAACGAGATAACGTTCATATCGTGCAGTGTGGAGGCACCAGCGATGAACGATGCGCGGCCCCGCGCTCGTTCATCGCTGGTGCCATGTCGGCTGTGCATGCAGGCCAATATGGACGAGATCGTCCATATTTGCCTGCACGTCTACGGAGGCGGGTGACGGGGGGAGTGAAGAAACTTCACTCCCCCCGTCACTGCCCCCCGTGGCCGGGTCGGCCGTCGGGCACCTCGGTGGCACATCGCGAAATGTGTAGGGCCTAATAGCCCCCACTCACATTTTCATTTTTTAGGTACTACCGTACCAACGTCAGCACGCGTGCGCAGCTCGGAATCCGCCATGCACAGCACATCCTATGGAGCTCTGTAGTGCAGTTAGTCTGTAATAGGGAAATGCTAAGCTCAAGTGAAAATATATATACAAAATCAATTCACCTGTTTCAGGCACTGTGCTGCACAGCAGTAAGTCTGACATTTCTTACCACAGAACTTTGGAATGGAGTAGCTGCACGTAGTAAAATAAATCCACAATGTTTGCAGCTTATAGTATGTTAGCACCTTCAGTCACAATGTGTACAATAAACATGTCATATCTACTGATTGCTGTTAATTATAGTCTGCAGCTATAAATTAATGTTGAGATACTGTCCGAAATCAATATTCATAATAGCTGCAGATAACTTGAAAGCAGCTGCACAGCACCAGGAAATCCTTAGGAGATGTCGGGATCTGTCTTAGAAAAGCTGTTGGCACAGTCCTGGTACTCTGAGCTCCTTGGCATGCCCTGTTGCGAATCTGTTTGACTTCATG
Organism: Pseudophryne corroboree; assembly: GCF_028390025.1. Classification (NCBI taxonomy): domain Eukaryota; kingdom Metazoa; phylum Chordata; class Amphibia; order Anura; family Myobatrachidae; genus Pseudophryne; species Pseudophryne corroboree. Next base: position 379,849,808 of record NC_086453.1, read on the forward strand.
GGCACGTCTCTGTACTCTTACTGTCTCCAATTATTCTTCTTGTATCTCACAAATCATTTCCAGAAAGTAGTAACACGATCTAAACTGAGAAAACGTTATCCCTATTTCATGTACAGTTTCATTCGCATTGATACATATATCTGTATGTGATACGCTCTATCTGTAAGGGGGCACGCTAACATTGGTTAATGTCACGTGATCAGAAAGTTCACGGTTTGTGCCGTCCCTCTATGAATCAAAGAAACGGATTGCTGGCCCATAATACAATCCCGGAAAAGCATTGCTATAAATATGGTGGTGTCTCCATTCTGCTTAGAACCACCTGAGGTCAGCAGGAGCCCTGTATAATATGTGGATCAGCTCCAAGATTTGTAATGTTGGCTTCTTACCGTTTCGGCACATTCGGCTGACACTATTTAATGTAGAGTGACATATTCTTGAGAATGTTCCATTTCAATGTTTTAGTGCTGAAGGTAGCTGGGAAAAGATAGTGGCGGCTGATTGAATTTGCAGAGAGCCATTCAGCACAATGAATTGTGTCTGCTCTGAGTGGTCCTCATTACACGGTGCAGACAGCTCGCTCCTGCGATACCGCGGAAACAGTAAGCGCTGCTAACTCGCAGCTTCTCCGACGAGCTGGCAGATGATCGGAGCTGACAGCATAAATGGAAGTGTTATAGGGACGGATGTAATTGTCTCACTCTTACCATGTAATGTGACATGAGGAGATATTACAACTCATATTCATAAAGTAATATATTTACAGTGTATCTGACTTGGTGCTGCCACCTAATTGCCCTCAGTGTAATACATAGTTACATCATTTGTGAGGTTGAAAAAAGACATCCGTCCATTGAGTTCAACCTAATTGTGTTCTCCTACTCTGTATTATTTTCAGGAGTAATTTTATCTGTTGATAGAGTCGGCCGTTGTGTTGTATTTCCTAATTTTATTATAACTATGGTACATGATCTATCCACCATAACACTGTATATCCTAATCCATTAGGAATTTATCTAGCCCATTCTTAAAAGTATTGCCATTACCTTCTCTCAGGCAGGGAATTCCAAACACGTATTGTCCTTACTGTGAAAAAAACTTTCCACCTCTGTGTGCGAATTTCCTCTCCTCTAACCTAAGTGGGTGTCCACATGTTTTCTGTGCTGGTCTTATCCCCCGAAAGCTCTGTGTATTGTCCCCTTAAATATTTATGAGTGTTGATCATGTCCCTTCTTAATCTCCTCTTTTCCAGTGTAAACATGCCTAGCCTTGCAAGTCTTTCCTCGTATTCCAGCTTCTCCATCCACTTAATTAGTCTGGTCGCCCGCCTCTGAACCTTTTCTAGTTCCAGGATATCCTTTTTGTAGTAAGGTGCCCAAAATTGTGCGCAGTATTCAAGATGGGGCCTCACTAGGGCTTTGTATAGTGGGAGTATAACACTCTTATGCCTGCACTTCCACTGTTTTAGGGATTGTTCTCCTATTATAGATATTCACTATAATATAGAATTTACTAACAGACTGGGTTTTTTTTTGGGGGGGGGGGGGGGGTAAATAGATTTTTCCATGATAGTCAGAGTGATATCCAACTAGTCGCAATAACGCGGTTTTGCAATATTTTATCACATTTGCGATAACTTCGTATCCAATTAGCTGTGAAAAGTTATCGGCGATAAGTCTCCATAGGGATTATCGCGGATTTCTCTTCACCATCGCTGAACAGGGGATAAGTAGTGCAAAATCTATCTTTTAAGATAAAAATGTTGGAATTTGGGTCAGAGGAATTTGGGTCAGAACCCCTGGGACACCCTGGATGACTAATTAGGCACTTTGAAGTTTATAATTATTTTTAATTGCCCAATAATGATGTCATTTTTGTAGTAAAAAAATGCAAAGTGATGGAAACTGGGGTACAAGGAATGGGCCAGATATATTGGGGTGCTCGATGAGTAGGACAAGTGTTTTTAGGCTTGCAGAAGGGGTAGTCGGGCCGTTTCTACTTTTTTTTTTTTAAAAGCCCCCTAAAAATTTGATGTACCCCAAATTTAATGAGAGCTTATTTTGCTGAAGATTGCTTTCTATTTTTTTTCCACATTGTAAAAAATGCATATAACAGCCATTCGCCCCAATTAATGACACCAAATACTTTTGGGTGTGGATCATAGGGTCGACCACATTTGGTCGACAGTAAATAGGCCGACACAAGCATTAGATCGACGTGTACAAGGTCGACATGACAAAAGGTGGATGTGAGTTTAAAAAAAAAAATTTGTGTTGTTTTCTCCGTACATCGACCGGGAACCCCAATTAGTTCCCGCGTCCCTTTGGGCAAGGTGTCTCGTTCCGCTACTGCTGCGCTCGCCACAGATAACCGTTCCCAACTGTAGTCCACGTAGATCGTTAAGTATGAAAAAGGTGAAAAAATTAAAAAAATTGTGAAAAACTTATGTCGACCTTCTGTCATATTGACCTAGAACATGTCGCCCTAGAAACCATGTCGGCCTTACTGTCGACAAATAGAGGTCGACCTAGACATTGTTGACCTAGAGATCGGATCCCATACTTTTATTATGGCCACTAATAGACTTCTAGAATGTTCTCCTAGGTTAATTTGGCTTTATTGGAGGTACAGGTGGATTTCTCATTTTTTCTTATACTTACCTCTGATTTTGTTGGCTAGAATTATTACGCAAATCCCGTTATCGCCGTTTTGTTATAGGATAGGCGCAATAAATGGGAGCGTGCAGACTGTGATAAGATGATGTTTTAGAAATAGGTGCAATAATTTACCCGCTATCGCAGATCGCATTATCACGGCTAATTGGATACCCCCCGAATTAGCAATTCACCTCCTCAAACACAACATTGATTTAGACCGATTTAACATTGATTAAAATTAGTAATTTAGTAAATTTAGGGGGTAATTCCAAGTTGATCGCAGCAGGAAATTTGTTAGCAGTTGGGAAAAACCATGGTGGTCATTCCGAGTTGTTCGCTCGGTAATTTTCTTCGCATCGCAGCGATTTTCCGCTAATTGCGCATGCGCAATGTTCGCACTGTGACTGCGCCAAGTAAATTTGCTATGCAGTTAGGTATTTTACTCACGGCATTACGAGGTTTTTTCTTCGTTCTGGTGATCGTAATGTGATTGACAGGAAGTGGGTGTTTCTGGGCGGAAACTGACCGTTTTATGGGAATGTGTGAAAAAACGCTACCGTTTCTGGGAAAAACGCGGGAGTGACTGGAGAAACGGAGGAGTGTCTGGGCGAACGCTGGGAGTGTTTGTGACGTCAAACCAGGAACGACAAGCACTGAACTGATCGCACTGGAAGAGTAAGTCTCGAGCTACTCAGAAACTGCTAAGAATTTTCTATTCGCAATTTTGAGAACCTTTCGTTCGCTATTTTGCTAAACTAAGATTCACTCCCAGTAGGCGGCGGCTTAGCGTGTGCAATGCTGCTAAAAGCAGCTTGCGAGCGAACAACTCGGAATGAGGGCCCATGTGCACTGCAGGGGAGGCAGATATAACATGTGCAGAGAGAGTTAGATTTGGGTGGGGTGTATTCAAACTGAAATCTAAATTGCAGTGTAAAAATAAAGCAGCCAGTATTTACCCTGCACAGAAACAACATAACCCACCCAAATCCCACATAACCCACCCAAATCTAACTCTTTCTGCAAATGTTACATCTGCCCCCCTCTGCAGTGCACATGGTTTTGCCCAATTGCTAAAAAATTTCCTGCTGCGATCAACTTGGAATTACCCCTTAGTCCTTTGGGTACAAATGAAACGCTTTGCCCGTTTGGATTGGATGAACTATCTGCCACCTACCCCTGAGTGGGCGGTGTTTGGTAATCTGACGCACACAATGAACTATCCCCTGGACATTGGAAACTGCGTATGATACTCTCAGCCGTAAGGAGTAAGAGGGTCATTCCAACCTGATCGCACACTAGGATTTTTCACTGTGCTACGATCAGGTCACTACTACGTATGCACCGCAATGCGCAGGCGCGTCATACGGGTATAAAGCGGATCGTTGCTGAGCGATGGATTTAACAAAGAATCCATTCGCACAGCTGATCGCAGGGAGATTGACAGGAAGAGAGCGTTTGTGGGTGGTAACTGATCGTTTTCAGTTAGTGCTTGGAAAAACGCAGGCGTGTCCAGGCGTTTGCAGGGCGGGTGTCTGACGTCACTTCCGGGCCCGGTCAGGCTGAAGTGATCGCAGCGGCTGAGTAAGTTCTGGGCTACTCAGAAACTGCACAAAACTTTTTTGTTCCGCTCGGCTGCACATGCGATCGCACACTTGCAAAGCGAAAATACACTCTCCCATAGGCGGCGACTATCTGATCGCAGTGCTGCAAGAAATAGCTAGCGAGCGATCAACTCGGAATGACCCCCAAAGTGTATAAGCCAGCACTGGATATAGACCTCTTTCCCAGCTTCCCGGCAAGTGTTCAGGGATAAATAGTTCCATGTGTTCTGTGTGGACTGGGTGGGATCGTCATTACACAGAGAGCAGAGAGTAGATTTGCTTCTGTCCGGGAGTCCTTTACGGAGACTTTACTAACAAATGCAGAATTTCTTTTGCTCCACATTATGACATGAGACCAGGATGTTTCTGGCAGAGCCGCCGGGCCAATTATAATGTGATTCCTGTTTGCGTATTTATATGCTTTTGAAATAAGTAGTGGTCCACAGATGACCCCCCTCACCCCCTCCCTCCCATTCCTCCGTACTCCTGTGACTTCCCCTGTTTCCCCACTTTCCAACTTTCTGGGGGGTTTTTCCATTGTTTTTACTATTTATTTTATTCTATTACTTCAGGGGACATAAAGATATATATCCTGTAACTAAAAGAGAGACAGAGAGATTTTGCTTTACATATATATATATATATATATATATATATAATATATATATAGCAATAAAGAAAAAGATTCTGCAAGAGTACAGCATACGAGCACATTCTCTAGTGATTGGGAAGCTGCAATTGTGAGCAGTAGGAACGGCTATTGGTGTGCGCCCCATCGATGGTTACCATCAATGGTGAAACTGTGAGTGGCCATCGATGGTAACAAACCATGCTGTGGAAGACCATCGATGGTTTCACCCACCGATGATCATCCCTGTTCTTTCACTGATTGACCTAAAGGGCCAATCACAGCCTGGGGGTGGGGCTTCATGGGTGTAGGGGGCGGAGTTATGCTCAGTATCCCTGCACTGGTAGAAAAAAAATCTGATGGTTCTATACTATCGATGTCTGGAAACAAGTTGGTTCTCCCCCATCGATGGCAAAAGTATTTGACATCGGGCGTAGCCCATCGATGATTTTGAATCATCCATGGTCGATGGCCATCCCTAGTTAGCAGTGCAGGTGTGTCATTGTTTGGTTTGTTGCCTCCCATGCAGATTTAGTCTCAAGCATTATTTCATCAATTATATGTGAATCACGTCATACTTTACCCACCCTCTCCCTATTCACTCACATTTCCCAGTATTACCTCCCATCCTGCCCATTTCTCTACCCAAAATATAGGGATTTTCCCAGGCTTCTAGGAGAGCAGGTAAGTACGTCATGGCACCATACACAGATAAGAGGGTGACTAATAAAAGCAGACTATTTTTAAGTGACCTTACATTTGAGTCTCAGCTGGTGGCTGGAGTGTCTAAAACTAATTTCACACTATCAAAATACCCTAAACCTTCTAGGGTTCAGGTGCTCCCACAGGGCTGTAGAGAGCTGGGACGGGCCTAGGTACAGGAGACGTGGCCAAAACAGGGGAGACGTGGTCACACCCCTCCCAAAAATAAAAATTGACTATGCACTGTGCCTCATGCTGTAAAGGGGGGGCCACACGCTGTTGAGTGGGAACAAATGTGTCCACCTCAGCAGCTAACACCATTCAAAGTACTTATATAGGCAGGGGTGGTCTTCAGTATGCCGACTGACGGGATCCCAGCGCACAGTATACCGGCGCCGGAATCCCGACAGCCGGCATACCGACAGCCGGCATACCGACACTTATTCTCCCTCGTGGGGGTCCACGACCCCCCTGGAGGGAGAATAAAATAGCGTAGCGCGCCACCGTGCCCGTAGCGTGGCGAGCGCAGCAAGCCCGTAAGGGGCTCATTTGCGCTCGCCACACTGTCGGTAAGCCGGCGGTTGGGCTCCCAGCGCCGGTATGCTAGTCGCCGGGAGCCCGGCCGCCGGCATACCATACTGAACCCATAGGCAGTGCTAGCCCTATGCATAGGCCAAAATAGGCAAGTGTTAGGGGCATCTGAAAAGCCTAAGGGCATCTGAGCAGGCTGCACATCTAAATTCTAATTAGCATTATCGGGCTGTAGCTTTATTGCATGGCGATAGCCAGTGTAATCAAGTTTTTTTTATGTGCATTGCGTCACAGCGTGCGTGACATCATGATGTCGTGCAGCACCACTGAGACAGGCAGAGGAGAAGGGCTGGAGAGACACCTGAGTGGGCTGGAGAGACACCTGTGTGGGCTGGAGAGACACCTGTGTGGGCTAGAGAGACATCTGTGTGTGCTAGGGCTAGATAGGCACTTGTGTGAGCTGGAGAGACACCTGTGTGGGCAAGGGCTGAAGAAACATCTGTGTGGGCTGGGGCTGGAGAGGCATCAGTGTGTGCTGGAGAGACACCTGTGTAGGCTGGGGCTGGAGAGACACCTGTGTGGGCTGGAGAGACATCAGTGTGGGCTGGGGCTGGAGAGACACCTGTGTGGGCTGGGGCTGGAGAGGCATCAGTGTGTGCTGGGGCTGGAGAGACACCTGTGTGGGCTGGAGAGACACCTGTGTGGGCTGGGGCTGGAGAGGCATCAGTGTGTGCTGGGGCTGGAGAGACACCTGTGTGGGCTGGAGAGACACCTGTGTAGGCTGGGGCTGGAGAGACACCTGTGTGGGCTGGGGCTGGAGAGACACCTGTGTGGGCTGGGGCTGGAGAGACACCTGTGTGGGCTGGAGAGACACCTGTGTAGGCTGGGGCTGGAGAGACACCTGTGTGGGCTGGAGAGACATCAGTGTGGCCTGGAGAGACATCTGTGTGGGCTGGGGCTGGAGAGACACCTGTGTGGGCTAGAGAGACATCTGTGTGGGCTGGGGCTGGAGAGAGACCTGTGCGGCCTGGAGAGACATCTGTGTGGGCTGAGGCTGGAGAGACACCTGTGTGGGCTGGGGAGACATCTGTGTGGGCTAGGGCTGGAGAGATACCTGTTTGGGCTGGAGAGACATCTGTGTGTGCTAGGTCTGAAGAGGCACTTGTGTGGCCTGGAGAGACACCTGTGTGGGCTGGGGCTGGAGAGACATCAGTGTGGGCTGGGGCTGGAGAAGCACTTGTGTTGGGCTGGAGAGACACCTGTGTGGGCTGGGGCGGGAGAGACATCACTGTGGGCTGGGACTGGAGAAGCACTTGTGTTGGGCTGGAGAGACACCTGTGTGGGCTGGGGCTGGAGAGACACCTGTGTGGGCTGTAGAGACATCAGTGTGAGCTGGGGCTGGAGAGACACCTGTGTGGGCTGGAGAGACATCAGTGTGAGCTGGGGCTGGAGAGACATCAGTGTGAGCTGGGGCTGGAGAGACACCTGCGTGGGCTGGAGAGACACCTGTGTGGGCTGGGGCTGGAGAAGCACTTGTGTTGGGCTGGAGAGACATCAGTGTGGGCTGGAGAGACACCTGTGTGGGCTGGGGCTGGAGAGACACCTGTGTGGGCTGGGGCTGGAGAGACACCTGTGTGGGCTAGAGAGACATCTGTGTGTGCTAGGGCTAGATAGGCACTTGTGTGGGCTGGAGAGACACCTGTGTGGGCAAGGGCTGAAGAAACATCTGTGTGTGCTGGGGCTGGAGAGACACCTGTGTGGGCTGGAGAGACACCTGTGTAGGCTGGGGCTGGAGAGACACCTGTGTGGGCTGGAGAGACATCAGTGTGGGCTGGGACTGGAGAGAGACCTGTGTGGCCTGGAGAGACATCTGTGTGGGCTGGGGCTGGAGAGACACCTGTGTGGGCTGGGGCTGGAGAGAGACCTGTGTGGCCTGGAGAGACATCTGTGTGGGCTGAGGCTGGAGAGACACCTGTGTGGGCTGGAGAGACATCTGTGTGGGCTAGGGCTGGAGAGATACCAGTTTGGGCTGGAGAGACATCTGTGTGTGCTAGGTCTGGAGATGCACTTGTGTGGCCTGGAGAAACACCTGTGTGGGCTGGGGCTGGAGAGACATCAGTGTGGGCTGGGGCTGGAGAAGCACTTTTGTTGGGCTGGAGAGACACCTGTGTGGGCTGGGGCTGGAGAGACATCAGTGTGGGCTGGGACTGGAGAAGCACTTGTGTTGGGCTGGAGAGACACCTGTGTGGGCTGGGGCTGGAGAGACACCTGTGTGGGCTGTAGAGACATCAGTGTGAGCTGGGGCTGGAGAGACACCTGTGTGGGCTGGAGAGACATCAGTGTGAGCTGGGGCTGGAGAGACATCAGTGTGAGCTGGGGCTGGAGAGACACCTGCGTGGGCTGGAGAGACACCTGTGTGGGCTGGGGCTGGAGAAGCTCTTGTGTTGGACTGGAGAGACATCAGTGTGGGCTGGGGCTGGAGAGACACCTGTGTGGGCTGGGGCAGGAGAGACACCTGTGTGGGCTGGGGCTGGAGAGACACCTGTGTGGGCTGGGGCTGGAGAGACACCTGTGTGGGCTGGGGCTGGAGCACTTGTGTTGGGCTGGAGAGACACCTGTGTGGGCTGTAGAGACATCAGTGTGGGCTGGGGCTGGAGAGACACCTGTGTGGGCTGGGGCTGGAGAAGCACTTGTGTTGGGCTGGAGAGACATCAGTGTGGGCTGGGGCTGGACAGACACCTGTGTGGGCTGGGGCTGGAGAGACACCTGTGTGGGCTGGGGCTGGAGAGACACCTGTGTGGGCAGGGGCTGGAGAGACACCTGCGTGGGCTGGAGAGACACCTGCGTGGGCTGGAGAGACACCTGTGTGGGCTGGGGCTGGAGAAGCTCTTGTGTTGGACTGGAGAGACATCAGTGTGGGCTGGGGATGGAGAGACACCTGTGTGGGCTGGGGCTGGAGAGACACCTGTGTGGGCTGGGGCTGGAGAGACATCTGTGTGGGCTGGGGCTGGAGAGACACCTGTGTGGGTTGGGGCTGGAGCACTTGTGTTGGGCTGGAGAGACACCTGTGTGGGCTGTAGAGACATCAGTGTGGGCTGGGGCTGGAGAGACACCTGTGTGGGCTGGGGCTGGAGAAGCACTTGTGTTGGGCTGGAGAGACATCAGTGTGGGCTGGGGCTGGACAGACACCTGTGTGGGCTGGGGCTGGAGAGACACCTGTGTGGGCTGGGGCTGGAGAGACACCTGCGTGGGCTGGAGAGACACCTGTGTGGGCTGGGGCTGGAGAAGCACTTGTGTAGTACTGAGCTAGGACACACCCCTCCAACACCTAAGTGTGAGCTGGGGCTGGAGAGACATCAGTGTGGGCTGGGGCTGGAGAGACACCTGTGTGGGCTGGGGCTGGAGAGACACCTGTGTGGGCTGGGGCTGGAGAGACACCTGTGTGGGCTGGGGCTGGAGAGACACCTGCGTGGGCTGGAGAGACACCTGTGTGGGCTGGGGCTGGAGAAGCACTTGTGTTGGGCTGGAGAGACACCTGTGTGGGCTGGGGCGGGAGAGACATCACTGTGGGCTGGGACTGGAGAAGCACTTGTGTTGGGCTGGAGAGACACCTGTGTGGGCTGGGGCTGGAGAGACACCTGTGTGGGCTGTAGAGACATCAGTGTGAGCTGGGGCTGGAGAGACACCTGTGTGGGCTGGAGAGACATCAGTGTGAGCTGGGGCTGGAGAGACATCAGTGTGAGCTGGGGCTGGAGAAGCACTTGTGTTGGGCTGGAGAGACATCAGTGTGGGCTGGGGCTGGACAGACACCTGTGTGGGCTGGGGCTGGAGCACTTGTGTTGGGCTGGAGAGACACCTGTGTGGGCTGTAGAGACATCAGTGTGGGCTGGGGCTGGAGAGACACCTGTGTGGGCTGGGGCTGGAGAAGCACTTGTGTTGGGCTGGAGAGACATCAGTGTGGGCTGGGGCTGGACAGACACCTGTGTGGGCTGGGGCTGGAGAGACACCTGTGTGGGCTGGGGCTGGAGAGACACCTGTGTGGGCTGGGGCTGGAGAGACACCTGCGTGGGCTGGAGAGACACCTGCGTGGGCTGGAGAGACACCTGTGTGGGCTGGGGCTGGAGAAGCTCTTGTGTTGGACTGGAGAGACATCAGTGTGGGCTGGGGATGGAGAGACACCTGTGTGGGCTGGGGCTGGAGAGACACCTGTGTGGGCTGGGGCTGGAGAGACATCTGTGTGGGCTGGGGCTGGAGAGACACCTGTGTGGGTTGGGGCTGGAGCACTTGTGTTGGGCTGGAGAGACACCTGTGTGGGCTGTAGAGACATCAGTGTGGGCTGGGGCTGGAGAGACACCTGTGTGGGCTGGGGCTGGAGAAGCACTTGTGTTGGGCTGGAGAGACATCAGTGTGGGCTGGGGCTGGACAGACACCTGTGTGGGCTGGGGCTGGAGAGACACCTGTGTGGGCTGGGGCTGGAGAGACACCTGCGTGGGCTGGAGAGACACCTGCTTGGGCTGGAGAGACACCTGTGTGGGCTGGGGCTGGAGAAGCACTTGTGTAGTACTGAGCTAGGACACACCCCTCCAACACCTAAGTGTGAGCTGGGGCTGGAGAGACATCAGTGTGGGCTGGGGCTGGAGAGACACCTGTGTGGGCTGGGGCTGGAGAGACACCTGTGTGGGCTGGGGCTGGAGAGACACCTGTGTGGGCTGGGGCTGGAGAGACACCTGCGTGGGCTGGAGAGACACCTGTGTGGGCTGGGGCTGGAGAAGCACTTGTGTTGGGCTGGAGAGACACCTGTGTGGGCTGGGGCGGGAGAGACATCACTGTGGGCTGGGACTGGAGAAGCACTTGTGTTGGGCTGGAGAGACACCTGTGTGGGCTGGGGCTGGAGAGACACCTGTGTGGGCTGTAGAGACATCAGTGTGAGCTGGGGCTGGAGAGACACCTGTGTGGGCTGGAGAGACATCAGTGTGAGCTGGGGCTGGAGAGACATCAGTGTGAGCTGGGGCTGGAGAAGCACTTGTGTTGGGCTGGAGAGACATCAGTGTGGGCTGGGGCTGGACAGACACCTGTGTGGGCTGGGGCTGGAGCACTTGTGTTGGGCTGGAGAGACACCTGTGTGGGCTGTAGAGACATCAGTGTGGGCTGGGGCTGGAGAGACACCTGTGTGGGCTGGGGCTGGAGAAGCACTTGTGTTGGGCTGGAGAGACATCAGTGTGGGCTGGGGCTGGACAGACACCTGTGTGGGCTGGGGCTGGAGAGACACCTGTGTGGGCTGGGGCTGGAGAGACACCTGTGTGGGCTGGGGCTGGAGAGACACCTGCGTGGGCTGGAGAGACACCTGCGTGGGCTGGAGAGACACCTGTGTGGGCTGGGGCTGGAGAAGCTCTTGTGTTGGACTGGAGAGACATCAGTGTGGGCTGGGGATGGAGAGACACCTGTGTGGGCTGGGGCTGGAGAGACACCTGTGTGGGCTGGGGCTGGAGAGACATCTGTGTGGGCTGGGGCTGGAGAGACACCTGTGTGGGTTGGGGCTGGAGCACTTGTGTTGGGCTGGAGAGACACCTGTGTGGGCTGTAGAGACATCAGTGTGGGCTGGGGCTGGAGAGACACCTGTGTGGGCTGGGGCTGGAGAAGCACTTGTGTTGGGCTGGAGAGACATCAGTGTGGGCTGGGGCTGGACAGACACCTGTGTGGGCTGGGGCTGGAGAGACACCTGTGTGGGCTGGGGCTGGAGAGACACCTGCGTGGGCTGGAGAGACACCTGCGTGGGCTGGAGAGACACCTGTGTGGGCTGGGGCTGGAGAAGCACTTGTGTAGTACTGAGCTAGGACACACCCCTCCAACACCTAAGTGTGAGCTGGGGCTGGAGAGACATCAGTGTGGGCTGGGGCTGGAGAGACACCTGTGTGGGCTGGGGCTGGAGAGACACCTGTGTGGGCTGGGGCTGGAGAGACACCTGTGTGGGCTGGGGCTGGAGAGACACCTGCGTGGGCTGGAGAGACACCTGTGTGGGCTGGGGCTGGAGAAGCACTTGTGTTGGGCTGGAGAGACACCTGTGTGGGCTGGGGCGGGAGAGACATCACTGTGGGCTGGGACTGGAGAAGCACTTGTGTTGGGCTGGAGAGACACCTGTGTGGGCTGGGGCTGGAGAGACACCTGTGTGGGCTGTAGAGACATCAGTGTGAGCTGGGGCTGGAGAGACACCTGTGTGGGCTGGAGAGACATCAGTGTGAGCTGGGGCTGGAGAGACATCAGTGTGAGCTGGGGCTGGAGAAGCACTTGTGTTGGGCTGGAGAGACATCAGTGTGGGCTGGGGCTGGACAGACACCTGTGTGGGCTGGGGCTGGAGCACTTGTGTTGGGCTGGAGAGACACCTGTGTGGGCTGTAGAGACATCAGTGTGGGCTGGGGCTGGAGAGACACCTGTGTGGGCTGGGGCTGGAGAAGCACTTGTGTTGGGCTGGAGAGACATCAGTGTGGGCTGGGGCTGGACAGACACCTGTGTGGGCTGGGGCTGGAGAGACACCTGTGTGGGCTGGGGCTGGAGAGACACCTGTGTGGGCTGGGGCTGGAGAGACACCTGCGTGGGCTGGAGAGACACCTGCGTGGGCTGGAGAGACACCTGTGTGGGCTGGGGCTGGAGAAGCTCTTGTGTTGGACTGGAGAGACATCAGTGTGGGCTGGGGATGGAGAGACACCTGTGTGGGCTGGGGCTGGAGAGACACCTGTGTGGGCTGGGGCTGGAGAGACATCTGTGTGGGCTGGGGCTGGAGAGACACCTGTGTGGGTTGGGGCTGGAGCACTTGTGTTGGGCTGGAGAGACACCTGTGTGGGCTGTAGAGACATCAGTGTGGGCTGGGGCTGGAGAGACACCTGTGTGGGCTGGGGCTGGAGAAGCACTTGTGTTGGGCTGGAGAGACATCAGTGTGGGCTGGGGCTGGACAGACACCTGTGTGGGCTGGGGCTGGAGAGACACCTGTGTGGGCTGGGGCTGGAGAGACACCTGTGTGGGCTGGGGCTGGAGAGACACCTGCGTGGGCTGGAGAGACACCTGCGTGGGCTGGAGAGACACCTGTGTGGGCTGGGGCTGGAGAAGCTCTTGTGTTGGACTGGAGAGACATCAGTGTGGGCTGGGGATGGAGAGACACCTGTGTGGGCTGGGGCTGGAGAGACACCTGTGTGGGCTGGGGCTGGAGAGACATCTGTGTGGGCTGGGGCTGGAGAGACACCTGTGTGGGTTGGGGCTGGAGCACTTGTGTTGGGCTGGAGAGACACCTGTGTGGGCTGTAGAGACATCAGTGTGGGCTGGGGCTGGAGAGACACCTGTGTGGGCTGGGGCTGGAGAAGCACTTGTGTTGGGCTGGAGAGACATCAGTGTGGGCTGGGGCTGGACAGACACCTGTGTGGGCTGGGGCTGGAGAGACACCTGTGTGGGCTGGGGCTGGAGAGACACCTGCGTGGGCTGGAGAGACACCTGCGTGGGCTGGAGAGACACCTGTGTGGGCTGGGGCTGGAGAAGCACTTGTGTAGTACTGAGCTAGGACACACCCCTCCAACACCTAAGTGTGAGCTGGGGCTGGAGAGACATCAGTGTGGGCTGGGGCTGGAGAGACACCTGTGTGGGCTGGGGCTGGAGAGACACCTGTGTGGGCTGGGGCTGGAGAGACACCTGTGTGGGCTGGGGCTGGAGAGACATCTGCGTGGGCTGGAGAGACACCTGTGTGGGCTGGGGCTGGAGAAGCACTTGTGTTGGGCTGGAGAGACACCTGTGTGGGCTGGGGCGGGGAGAGACATCACTGTGGGCTGGGACTGGAGAAGCACTTGTGTTGGGCTGGAGAGACACCTGTGTGGGCTGGGGCTGGAGAGACACCTGTGTGGGCTGTAGAGACATCAGTGTGAGCTGGGGCTGGAGAGACACCTGTGTGGGCTGGAGAGACATCAGTGTGAGCTGGGGCTGGAGAGACATCAGTGTGAGCTGGGGCTGGAGAAGCACTTGTGTTGGGCTGGAGAGACATCAGTGTGGGCTGGGGCTGGACAGACACCTGTGTGGGCTGGGGCTGGAGCACTTGTGTTGGGCTGGAGAGACACCTGTGTGGGCTGTAGAGACATCAGTGTGGGCTGGGGCTGGAGAGACACCTGTGTGGGCTGGGGCTGGAGAAGCACTTGTGTTGGGCTGGAGAGACATCAGTGTGGGCTGGGGCTGGACAGACACCTGTGTGGGCTGGGGCTGGAGAGACACCTGTGTGGGCTGGGGCTGGAGAGACACCTGTGTGGGCTGGGGCTGGAGAGACACCTGCGTGGGCTGGAGAGACACCTGCGTGGGCTGGAGAGACACCTGTGTGGGCTGGGGCTGGAGAAGCTCTTGTGTTGGACTGGAGAGACATCAGTGTGGGCTGGGGATGGAGAGACACCTGTGTGGGCTGGGGCTGGAGAGACACCTGTGTGGGCTGGGGCTGGAGAGACATCTGTGTGGGCTGGGGCTGGAGAGACACCTGTGTGGGTTGGGGCTGGAGCACTTGTGTTGGGCTGGAGAGACACCTGTGTGGGCTGTAGAGACATCAGTGTGGGCTGGGGCTGGAGAGACACCTGTGTGGGCTGGGGCTGGAGAAGCACTTGTGTTGGGCTGGAGAGACATCAGTGTGGGCTGGGGCTGGACAGACACCTGTGTGGGCTTGGGCTGGAGAGACACCTGTGTGGGCTGGGGCTGGAGAGACACCTGTGTGGGCTGGGGCTGGAGAGACACCTGCGTGGGCTGGAGAGACACCTGCGTGGGCTGGAGAGACACCTGTGTGGGCTGGGGCTGGAGAAGCTCTTGTGTTGGACTGGAGAGACATCAGTGTGGGCTGGGGATGGAGAGACACCTGTGTGGGCTGGGGCTGGAGAGACACCTGTGTGGGCTGGGGCTGGAGAGACATCTGTGTGGGCTGGGGCTGGAGAGACACCTGTGTGGGTTGGGGCTGGAGCACTTGTGTTGGGCTGGAGAGACACCTGTGTGGGCTGTAGAGACATCAGTGTGGGCTGGGGCTGGAGAGACACCTGTGTGGGCTGGGGCTGGAGAAGCACTTGTGTTGGGCTGGAGAGACATCAGTGTGGGCTGGGGCTGGACAGACACCTGTGTGGGCTGGGGCTGGAGAGACACCTGTGTGGGCTGGGGCTGGAGAGACACCTGCGTGGGCTGGAGAGACACCTGCTTGGGCTGGAGAGACACCTGTGTGGGCTGGGGCTGGAGAAGCACTTGTGTAGTACTGAGCTAGGACACACCCCTCCAACACCTAAGTGTGAGCTGGGGCTGGAGAGACATCAGTGTGGGCTGGGGCTGGAGAGACACCTGTGTGGGCTGGGGCTGGAGAGACACCTGTGTGGGCTGGGGCTGGAGAGACACCTGTGTGGGCTGGGGCTGGAGAGACACCTGCGTGGGCTGGAGAGACACCTGTGTGGGCTGGGGCTGGAGAAGCACTTGTGTTGGGCTGGAGAGACACCTGTGTGGGCTGGGGCGGGAGAGACATCACTGTGGGCTGGGACTGGAGAAGCACTTGTGTTGGGCTGGAGAGACACCTGTGTGGGCTGGGGCTGGAGAGACACCTGTGTGGGCTGTAGAGACATCAGTGTGAGCTGGGGCTGGAGAGACACCTGTGTGGGCTGGAGAGACATCAGTGTGAGCTGGGGCTGGAGAGACATCAGTGTGAGCTGGGGCTGGAGAAGCACTTGTGTTGGGCTGGAGAGACATCAGTGTGGGCTGGGGCTGGACAGACACCTGTGTGGGCTGGGGCTGGAGCACTTGTGTTGGGCTGGAGAGACACCTGTGTGGGCTGTAGAGACATCAGTGTGGGCTGGGGCTGGAGAGACACCTGTGTGGGCTGGGGCTGGAGAAGCACTTGTGTTGGGCTGGAGAGACATCAGTGTGGGCTGGGGCTGGACAGACACCTGTGTGGGCTGGGGCTGGAGAGACACCTGTGTGGGCTGGGGCTGGAGAGACACCTGTGTGGGCTGGGGCTGGAGAGACACCTGCGTGGGCTGGAGAGACACGTGCGTGGGCTGGAGAGACACCTGTGTGGGCTGGGGCTGGAGAAGCTCTTGTGTTGGACTGGAGAGACATCAGTGTGGGCTGGGGATGGAGAGACACCTGTGTGGGCTGGGGCTGGAGAGACACCTGTGTGGGCTGGGGCTGGAGAGACATCTGTGTGGGCTGGGGCTGGAGAGACACCTGTGTGGGTTGGGGCTGGAGCACTTGTGTTGGGCTGGAGAGACACCTGTGTGGGCTGTAGAGACATCAGTGTGGGCTGGGGCTGGAGAGACACCTGTGTGGGCTGGGGCTGGAGAAGCACTTGTGTTGGGCTGGAGAGACATCAGTGTGGGCTGGGGCTGGAGAGACACCTGTGTGGGCTGGGGCTGGAGAGACACCTGCGTGGGCTGGAGAGACACCTGCGTGGGCTGGAGAGACACCTGTGTGGGCTGGGGCTGGAGAAGCACTTGTGTAGTACTGAGCTAGGACACACCCCTCCAACACCTAAGTGTGAGCTGGGGCTGGAGAGACATCAGTGTGGGCTGGGGCTGGAGAGACACCTGTGTGGGCTGGGGCTGGAGAGACACCTGTGTGGGCTGGGGCTGGAGAGACACCTGTGTGGGCTGGGGCTGGAGAGACACCTGCGTGGGCTGGAGAGACACCTGCGTGGGCTGGAGAGACACCTGTGTGGGCTGGGGCTGGAGAAGCTCTTGTGTTGGACTGGAGAGACATCAGTGTGGGCTGGGGATGGAGAGACACCTGTGTGGGCTGGGGCTGGAGAGACACCTGTGTGGGCTGGGGCTGGAGAGACATCTGTGTGGGCTGGGGCTGGAGAGACACCTGTGTGGGTTGGGGCTGGAGCACTTGTGTTGGGCTGGAGAGACACCTGTGTGGGCTGTAGAGACATCAGTGTGGGCTGGGGCTGGAGAGACACCTGTGTGGGCTGGGGCTGGAGAAGCACTTGTGTTGGGCTGGAGAGACATCAGTGTGGGCTGGGGCTGGAGAGACACCTGTGTGGGCTGGGGCTGGAGAGACACCTGCGTGGGCTGGAGAGACACCTGCGTGGGCTGGAGAGACACCTGTGTGGGCTGGGGCTGGAGAAGCACTTGTGTAGTACTGAGCTAGGACACACCCCTCCAACACCTAAGTGTGAGCTGGGGCTGGAGAGACATCAGTGTGGGCTGGGGCTGGAGAGACACCTGTGTGGGCTGGGGCTGGAGAGACACCTGTGTGGGCTGGGGCTGGAGAGACACCTGTGTGGGCTGGGGCTGGAGAGACACCTGCGTGGGCTGGAGAGACACCTGCGTGGGCTGGAGAGACACCTGTGTGGGCTGGGGCTGGAGAAGCTCTTGTGTTGGACTGGAGAGACATCAGTGTGGGCTGGGGATGGAGAGACACCTGTGTGGGCTGGGGCTGGAGAGACACCTGTGTGGGCTGGGGCTGGAGAGACATCTGTGTGGGCTGGGGCTGGAGAGACACCTGTGTGGGTTGGGGCTGGAGCACTTGTGTTGGGCTGGAGAGACACCTGTGTGGGCTGTAGAGACATCAGTGTGGGCTGGGGCTGGAGAGACACCTGTGTGGGCTGGGGCTGGAGAAGCACTTGTGTTGGGCTGGAGAGACATCAGTGTGGGCTGGGGCTGGAGAGACACCTGTGTGGGCTGGGGCTGGAGAGACACCTGCGTGGGCTGGAGAGACACCTGCGTGGGCTGGAGAGACACCTGTGTGGGCTGGGGCTGGAGAAGCACTTGTGTAGTACTGAGCTAGGACACACCCCTCCAACACCTAAGTGTGAGCTGGGGCTGGAGAGACATCAGTGTGGGCTGGGGCTGGAGAGACACCTGCGTGGGCTGGAGAGACACCTGCTTGGGCTGGAGAGACACCTGTGTGGGCTGGGGCTGGAGAGACACCTGTGTGGGCTGTAGAAACATCAGTGTGGGCTGGGGCTGGAGAGACACCTGTGTGGGCTGGGGCTGGAGAGACACCTGCGTGGGCTGGAGAGACACCTGCGTGGGCTGGAGAGACACCTGTGTGGGCTGGGGCTGGAGAAGCACTTGTGTAGTACTGAGCTAGGACACACCCCTCCAATACCTAAGTGTGAGCTGGGGCTGGAGAGACATCAGTGTGGGCTGGGGCTGGAGAGACACCTGTGTGGGCTGGAGAGACACCTGTGTGGGCTGGGGCTGGAGAAGCACTTGTGTTGGGCTGGAGAGACACCTGTGTGGGCTGGGGCTGGAGAGACACCTGTGTGGGCTGGGGCTGGAGAGACACCTGTGTGGGCTGGGGCTGTAGAGACACCTGTGTGGGCTGGAGAGACACCTGTGTGGGCTGGGGCTGGAGAGACACCTGTGTGGGCTGGGGCTGGAGAGACACCTGCATGGGCTGGAGAGACACCTGTGTGGGCTGGGGCTGGAGAAGCACTTGTGTTGGGCTGGAGAGACACCTGTGTGGGCTGGGGCGGGAGAGACATCACTGTGGGCTGGGACTGGAGAAGCACTTGTGTTGGGCTGGAGAGACACCTGTGTGGGCTGGGGCTGGAGAGACACCTGTGTGGGCTGTAGAGACATCAGTGTGAGCTGGGGCTGGAGAGACACCTGTGTGGGCTGGAGAGACATCAGTGTGAGCTGGGGCTGGAGAGACATCAGTGTGAGCTGGGGCTGGAGAAGCACTTGTGTTGGGCTGGAGAGACATCAGTGTGGGCTGGGGCTGGACAGACACCTGTGTGGGCTGGGGCTGGAGCACTTGTGTTGGGCTGGAGAGACACCTGTGTGGGCTGTAGAGACATCAGTGTGGGCTGGGGCTGGAGAGACACCTGTGTGGGCTGGGGCTGGAGAAGCACTTGTGTTGGGCTGGAGAGACATCAGTGTGGGCTGGGGCTGGACAGACACCTGTGTGGGCTGGGGCTGGAGAGACACCTGTGTGGGCTGGGGCTGGAGAGACACCTGTGTGGGCTGGGGCTGGAGAGACACCTGCGTGGGCTGGAGAGACACCTGCGTGGGCTGGAGAGACACCTGTGTGGGCTGGGGCTGGAGAAGCTCTTGTGTTGGACTGGAGAGACATCAGTGTGGGCTGGGGATGGAGAGACACCTGTGTGGGCTGGGGCTGGAGAGACACCTGTGTGGGCTGGGGCTGGAGAGACATCTGTGTGGGCTGGGGCTGGAGAGACACCTGTGTGGGTTGGGGCTGGAGCACTTGTGTTGGGCTGGAGAGACACCTGTGTGGGCTGTAGAGACATCAGTGTGGGCTGGGGCTGGAGAGACACCTGTGTGGGCTGGGGCTGGAGAAGCACTTGTGTTGGGCTGGAGAGACATCAGTGTGGGCTGGGGCTGGAGAGACACCTGTGTGGGCTGGGGCTGGAGAGACACCTGCGTGGGCTGGAGAGACACCTGCGTGGGCTGGAGAGACACCTGTGTGGGCTGGGGCTGGAGAAGCACTTGTGTAGTACTGAGCTAGGACACACCCCTCCAACACCTAAGTGTGAGCTGGGGCTGGAGAGACATCAGTGTGGGCTGGGGCTGGAGAGACACCTGTGTGGGCTGGGGCTGGAGAGACACCTGTGTGGGCTGGGGCTGGAGAGACACCTGTGTGGGCTGGGGCTGGAGAGACACCTGCGTGGGCTGGAGAGACACCTGCGTGGGCTGGAGAGACACCTGCGTGGGCTGGAGAGACACCTGTGTGGGCTGGGGCTGGAGAAGCTCTTGTGTTGGACTGGAGAGACATCAGTGTGGGCTGGGGATGGAGAGACACCTGTGTGGGCTGGGGCTGGAGAGACACCTGTGTGGGCTGGGGCTGGAGAGACATCTGTGTGGGCTGGGGCTGGAGAGACACCTGTGTGGGTTGGGGCTGGAGCACTTGTGTTGGGCTGGAGAGACACCTGTGTGGGCTGTAGAGACATCAGTGTGGGCTGGGGCTGGAGAGACACCTGTGTGGGCTGGGGCTGGAGAAGCACTTGTGTTGGGCTGGAGAGACATCAGTGTGGGCTGGGGCTGGAGAGACACCTGTGTGGGCTGGGGCTGGAGAGACACCTGCGTGGGCTGGAGAGACACCTGCGTGGGCTGGAGAGACACCTGTGTGGGCTGGGGCTGGAGAAGCACTTGTGTAGTACTGAGCTAGGACACACCCCTCCAACACCTAAGTGTGAGCTGGGGCTGGAGAGACATCAGTGTGGGCTGGGGCTGGAGAGACACCTGTGTGGGCTGGGGCTGGAGAGACACCTGTGTGGGCTGGGGCTGGAGAGACACCTGTGTGGGCTGGGGCTGGAGAGACACCTGCGTGGGCTGGAGAGACACCTGCGTGGGCTGGAGAGACACCTGTGTGGGCTGGGGCTGGAGAAGCTCTTGTGTTGGACTGGAGAGACATCAGTGTGGGCTGGGGATGGAGAGACACCTGTGTGGGCTGGGGCTGGAGAGACACCTGTGTGGGCTGGGGCTGGAGAGACATCTGTGTGGGCTGGGGCTGGAGAGACACCTGTGTGGGTTGGGGCTGGAGCACTTGTGTTGGGCTGGAGAGACACCTGTGTGGGCTGTAGAGACATCAGTGTGGGCTGGGGCTGGAGAGACACCTGTGTGGGCTGGGGCTGGAGAAGCACTTGTGTTGGGCTGGAGAGACATCAGTGAGGGCTGGGGCTGGAGAGACACCTGTGTGGGCTGGGGCTGGAGAGACACCTGCGTGGGCTGGAGAGACACCTGCGTGGGCTGGAGAGACACCTGTGTGGGCTGGGGCTAGAGAAGCACTTGTGTAGTACTGAGCTAGGACACACCCCTCCAACACCTAAGTGTGAGCTGGGGCTGGAGATACATCAGTGTGGGCTGGGGCTGGAGAGACACCTGCGTGGGCTGGAGAGACACCTGCTTGGGCTGGAGAGACACCTGTGTGGGCTGGGGCTGGAGAGACACCTGTGTGGGCTGTAGAAACATCAGTGTGGGCTGGGGCTGGAGAGACACCTGTGTGGGCTGGGGCTGGAGAGACACCTGCGTGGGCTGGAGAGACACCTGCGTGGGCTGGAGAGACACCTGTGTGGGCTGGGGCTGGAGAAGCACTTGTGTAGTACTGAGCTAGGACACACCCCTCCAACACCTAAGTGTGAGCTGGGGCTGGAGAGACACCTGTGTGGGCTGGGGCTGGAGAAGCACTTGTGTTGGGCTGGAGAGACACCTGTGTGGGCTGGGGCTGGAGAGACACCTGTGTGGGCTGGGGCTGGAGAGACACCTGTGTGGGCTGGAGAGACACCTGTGTGGGCTGGGGCTGGAGAAGCACTTGTGTTGGGCTGGAGAGACACCTGTGTGGGCTGGGGCTGGAGAGACACCTGTGTGGGCTGGGGCTGGAGAGACACCTGTGTGGGCTGGGGCTGGAGAGACACCTGCGTGGGCTGTAGAGACACCTGTGTGGGCTGGGGCTGGAGAAGCACTTGTGTTGGGCTGGAGAGACACCTGTGTGGGCTGGGGCGGGAGAGACATCACTGTGGGCTGGGACTGGAGAAGCACTTGTGTTGGGCTGGAGAGACACCTGTGTGGGCTGGGGCTGGAGAGACACCTGTGTGGGCTGTAGAGACATCAGTGTGAGCTGGGGCTGGAGAGACACCTGTGTGGGCTGGAGAGACATCAGTGTGAGCTGGGGCTGGAGAGACATCAGTGTGAGCTGGGGCTGGAGAAGCACTTGTGTTGGGCTGGAGAGACATCAGTGTGGGCTGGGGCTGGACAGACACCTGTGTGGGCTGGGGCTGGAGCACTTGTGTTGGGCTGGAGAGACACCTGTGTGGGCTGTAGAGACATCAGTGTGGGCTGGGGCTGGAGAGACACCTGTGTGGGCTGGGGCTGGAGAAGCACTTGTGTTGGGCTGGAGAGACATCAGTGTGGGCTGGGGCTGGACAGACACCTGTGTGGGCTGGGGCTGGAGAGACACCTGTATGGGCTGGGGCTGGAGAGACACCTGTGTGGGCTGGGGCTGGAGAGACACCTGCGTGGGCTGGAGAGACACGTGCGTGGGCTGGAGAGACACCTGTGTGGGCTGGGGATGGAGAAGCTCTTGTGTTGGACTGGAGAGACATCAGTGTGGGCTGGGGATGGAGAGACACCTGTGTGGGCTGGGGCTGGAGAGACACCTGTGTGGGCTGGGGCTGGAGAGACATCTGTGTGGGCTGGGGCTGGAGAGACACCTGTGTGGGTTGGGGCTGGAGCACTTGTGTTGGGCTGGAGAGACACCTGTGTGGGCTGTAGAGACATCAGTGTGGGCTGGGGCTGGAGAGACACCTGTGTGGGCTGGGGCTGGAGAAGCACTTGTGTTGGGCTGGAGAGACATCAGTGTGGGCTGGGGCTGGAGAGACACCTGTGTGGGCTGGGGCTGGAGAGACACCTGTGTGGGTTGGGGTTGGAGCACTTGTGTTGGGCTGGAGAGACACCTGTGTGGGCTGTAGAGACATCAGTGTGGGCTGGGGCTGGAGAGACACCTGTGTGGGCTGGGGCTGGAGAAGCACTTGTGTTGGGCTGGAGAGACATCAGTGTGGGCTGGGGCTGGAGAGACACCTGTGTGGGCTGGGGCTGGAGAGACACCTGCGTGGGCTGGAGAGACACCTGCGTGGGCTGGAGAGACACCTGTGTGGGCTGGGGCTGGAGAAGCACTTGTGTAGTACTGAGCTAGGACACACCCCTCCAACACCTAAGTGTGAGCTGGGGCTGGAGAGACATCAGTGTGGGCTGGGGCTGGAGAGACACCTGTGTGGGCTGGGGCTGGAGAGACACCTGTGTGGGCTGGGGCTGGAGAGACACCTGCGTGGGCTGGAGAGACACCTGTGTGGGCTGGGGCTGGAGAAGCTCTTGTGTTGGACTGGAGAGACATCAGTGTGGGCTGGGGATGGAGAGACACCTGTGTGGGCTGGGGCTGGAGAGACACCTGTGTGGGCTGGGGCTGGAGAGACATCTGTGTGGGCTGGGGCTGGAGAGACACCTGTGTGGGTTGGGGCTGGAGCACTTGTGTTGGGCTGGAGAGACACCTGTGTGGGCTGTAGAGACATCAGTGTGGGCTGGGGCTGGAGAGACACCTGTGTGGGCTGGGGCTGGAGAAGCACTTGTGTTGGGCTGGAGAGACATCAGTGTGGGCTGGGGCTGGAGAGACACCTGTGTGGGCTGGGGCTGGAGAGACACCTGCGTGGGCTGGAGAGACACCTGCGTGGGCTGGAGAGACACCTGTGTGGGCTGGGGCTGGAGAAGCACTTGTGTAGTACTGAGCTAGGACACACCCCTCCAACACCTAAGTGTGAGCTGGGGCTGGAGAGACATCAGTGTGGGCTGGGGCTGGAGAGACACCTGTGTGGGCTGGGGCTGGAGAGACACCTGTGTGGGCTGGGGCTGGAGAGACACCTGTGTGGGCTGGGGCTGGAGAGACACCTGCGTGGGCTGGAGAGACACCTGCGTGGGCTGGAGAGACACCTGTGTGGGCTGGGGCTGGAGAAGCTCTTGTGTTGGACTGGAGAGACATCAGTGTGGGCTGGGGATGGAGAGACACCTGTGTGGGCTGGGGCTGGAGAGACACCTGTGTGGGCTGGGGCTGGAGAGACATCTGTGTGGGCTGGGGCTGGAGAGACACCTGTGTGGGTTGGGGCTGGAGCACTTGTGTTGGGCTGGAGAGACACCTGTGTGGGCTGTAGAGACATCAGTGTGGGCTGGGGCTGGAGAGACACCTGTGTGGGCTGGGGCTGGAGAAGCACTTGTGTTGGGCTGGAGAGACATCAGTGTGGGCTGGGGCTGGAGAGACACCTGTGTGGGCTGGGGCTGGAGAGACACCTGCGTGGGCTGGAGAGACACCTGCGTGGGCTGGAGAGACACCTGTGTGGGCTGGGGCTGGAGAAGCACTTGTGTAGTACTGAGCTAGGACACACCCCTCCAACACCTAAGTGTGAGCTGGGGCTGGAGAGACATCAGTGTGGGCTGGGGCTGGAGAGACACCTGCGTGGGCTGGAGAGACACCTGCTTGGGCTGGAGAGACACCTGTGTGGGCTGGGGCTGGAGAGACACCTGTGTGGGCTGTAGAAACATCAGTGTGGGCTGGGGCTGGAGAGACACCTGTGTGGGCTGGGGCTGGAGAGACACCTGCGTGGGCTGGAGAGACACCTGCGTGGGCTGGAGAGACACCTGTGTGGGCTGGGGCTGGAGAAGCACTTGTGTAGTACTGAGCTAGGACACACCCCTCCAACACCTAAGTGTGAGCTGGGGCTGGAGAGACATCAGTGTGGGCTGGGGCTGGAGAGACACCTGTGTGGGCTGGAGAGACACCTGTGTGGGCTGGGGCTGGAGAAGCACTTGTGTTGGGCTGGAGAGACACCTGTGTGGGCTGGGGCTGGAGAGACACCTGTGTGGGCTGGGGCTGGAGAGACACCTGTGTGGGCTGGAGAGACACCTGTGTGGGCTGGGGCTGGAGAGACACCTGTGTGGGCTGGGGCTGGAGAGACACCTGTGTGGGCTGGGGCTGGAGAGACACCTGCGTGGGCTGGAGAGACACCTGTGTGGGCTGGGGCTGGAGAAGCACTTGTGTTGGGCTGGAGAGACACCTGTGTGGGCTGGGGCGGGAGAGACATCACTGTGGGCTGGGACTGGAGAAGCACTTGTGTTGGGCTGGAGAGACACCTGTGTGGGCTGGGGCTGGAGAGACACCTGTGTGGGCTGTAGAGACATCAGTGTGAGCTGGGGCTGGAGAGACACCTGTGTGGGCTGGAGAGACATCAGTGTGAGCTGGGGCTGGAGAGACATCAGTGTGAGCTGGGGCTGGAGAAGCACTTGTGTTGGGCTGGAGAGACATCAGTGTGGGCTGGGGCTGGACAGACACCTGTGTGGGCTGGGGCTGGAGCACTTGTGTTGGGCTGGAGAGACACCTGTGTGGGCTGTAGAGACATCAGTGTGGGCTGGGGCTGGAGAGACACCTGTGTGGGCTGGGGCTGGAGAAGCACTTGTGTTGGGCTGGAGAGACATCAGTGTGGGCTGGGGCTGGACAGACACCTGTGTGGGCTGGGGCTGGAGAGACACCTGTGTGGGCTGGGGCTGGAGAGACACCTGTGTGGGCTGGGGCTGGAGAGACACCTGCGTGGGCTGGAGAGACACCTGCGTGGGCTGGAGAGACACCTGTGTGGGCTGGGGCTGGAGAAGCTCTTGTGTTGGACTGGAGAGACATCAGTGTGGGCTGGGGATGGAGAGACACCTGTGTGGGCTGGGGCTGGAGAGACACCTGTGTGGGCTGGGGCTGGAGAGACATCTGTGTGGGCTGGGGCTGGAGAGACACCTGTGTGGGTTGGGGCTGGAGCACTTGTGTTGGGCTGGAGAGACACCTGTGTGGGCTGTAGAGACATCAGTGTGGGCTGGGGCTGGAGAGACACCTGTGTGGGCTGGGGCTGGAGAAGCACTTGTGTTGGGCTGGAGAGACATCAGTGTGGGCTGGGGCTGGAGAGACACCTGTGTGGGCTGGGGCTGGAGAGACACCTGCGTGGGCTGGAGAGACACCTGCGTGGGCTGGAGAGACACCTGTGTGGGCTGGGGCTGGAGAAGCACTTGTGTAGTACTGAGCTAGGACACACCCCTCCAACACCTAAGTGTGAGCTGGGGCTGGAGAGACATCAGTGTGGGCTGGGGCTGGAGAGACACCTGTGTGGGCTGGGGCTGGAGAGACACCTGTGTGGGCTGGGGCTGGAGAGACACCTGTGTGGGCTGGGGCTGGAGAGACACCTGCGTGGGCTGGAGAGACACCTGCGTGGGCTGGAGAGACACCTGTGTGGGCTGGGGCTGGAGAAGCTCTTGTGTTGGACTGGAGAGACATCAGTGTGGGCTGGGGATGGAGAGACACCTGTGTGGGCTGGGGCTGGAGAGACACCTGTGTGGGCTGGGGCTGGAGAGACATCTGTGTGGGCTGGGGCTGGAGAGACACCTGTGTGGGTTGGGGCTGGAGCACTTGTGTTGGGCTGGAGAGACACCTGTGTGGGCTGTAGAGACATCAGTGTGGGCTGGGGCTGGAGAGACACCTGTGTGGGCTGGGGCTGGAGAAGCACTTGTGTTGGGCTGGAGAGACATCAGTGTGGGCTGGGGCTGGAGAGACACCTGTGTGGGCTGGGGCTGGAGAGACACCTGCGTGGGCTGGAGAGACACCTGCGTGGGCTGGAGAGACACCTGTGTGGGCTGGGGCTGGAGAAGCACTTGTGTAGTACTGAGCTAGGACACACCCCTCCAACACCTAAGTGTGAGCTGGGGCTGGAGAGACATCAGTGTGGGCTGGGGCTGGAGAGACACCTGTGTGGGCTGGGGCTGGAGAGACACCTGTGTGGGCTGGGGCTGGAGAGACACCTGTGTGGGCTGGGGCTGGAGAGACACCTGCGTGGGCTGGAGAGACACCTGCGTGGGCTGGAGAGACACCTGTGTGGGCTGGGGCTGGAGAAGCTCTTGTGTTGGACTGGAGAGACATCAGTGTGGGCTGGGGATGGAGAGACACCTGTGTGGGCTGGGGCTGGAGAGACACCTGTGTGGGCTGGGGCTGGAGAGACATCTGTGTGGGCTGGGGCTGGAGAGACACCTGTGTGGTTTGGGGCTGGAGCACTTGTGTTGGGCTGGAGAGACACCTGTGTGGGCTGTAGAGACATCAGTGTGGGCTGGGGCTGGAGAGACACCTGTGTGGGCTGGGGCTGGAGAAGCACTTGTGTTGGGCTGGAGAGACATCAGTGTGGGCTGGGGCTGGAGAGACACCTGTGTGGGCTGGGGCTGGAGAGACACCTGCGTGGGCTGGAGAGACACCTGCGTGGGCTGGAGAGACACCTGTGTGGGCTGGGGCTGGAGAAGCACTTGTGTAGTACTGAGCTAGGACACACCCCTCCAACACCTAAGTGTGAGCTGGGGCTGGAGAGACATCAGTGTGGGCTGGGGCTGGAGAGACACCTGCGTGGGCTGGAGAGACACCTGCTTGGGCTGGAGAGACACCTGTGTGGGCTGGGGCTGGAGAGACACCTGTGTGGGCTGTAGAAACATCAGTGTGGGCTGGGGCTGGAGAGACACCTGTGTGGGCTGGGGCTGGAGAGACACCTGCGTGGGCTGGAGAGACACCTGCGTGGGCTGGAGAGACACCTGTGTGGGCTGGGGCTGGAGAAGCACTTGTGTAGTACTGAGCTAGGACACACCCCTCCAACACCTAAGTGTGAGCTGGGGCTGGAGAGACACCTGTGTGGGCTGGGGCTGGAGAAGCACTTGTGTTGGGCTGGAGAGACACCTGTGTGGGCTGGGGCTGGAGAGACACCTGTGTGGGCTGGGGCTGGAGAGACACCTGTGTGGGCTGGAGAGACACCTGTGTGGGCTGGGGCTGGAGAAGCACTTGTGTTGGGCTGGAGAGACATCAGTGTGGGCCGGGGCTGGAGAGACACCTGTTGGGTGGGGAGAAGTGTTCTCTACGCTACATGTGGTGTGCTGTCACTGCGGCCAGTATACCAGCGGCTCCTGCAGTGTGCCTCCATTCTGTATCGCCGCGCTGGCAGTAGTGTCTTCGCTGCCCGGAGCACCGCGGGGCCTGTTATGTGATGATGATAATGTGTTTGGGAGGTGATAACTGTAGTGACAGCTGCACCAGAGATTATGCTAATGCACAGTACTGAGTACATGAGTTAGTGACATATTGGTAGGCGTGAGACACACTGTCGTATGCAATCCCTATACATCCAGCTGTCGTGCAATTAGCCATTATTCCAGGCCCGTCATTGTTGTCTGCAGATGTATCACTGGTTTAGAAGACCTGACACGTCACTGGCTACATTCAGGCAGAGACGTCTCCACCCTCTGGTCCTGTAGCGTGTGGCAGGGCTCTGTGTATGTTGTTTGGGGATCAGTATATAGCAGACGATACACTCTCAGCTTTTACTGACGGTTCTGATGACTGAGTGGAAGTAAATTATTGTCCTCTCTCTCGTCTGTGGAATGACGGGTAGGTGGCCGTGTCACTGCCTGTTACTTCTGCACCGTGGTTCTCAGTGTGTACTGTTGCTCTATTAATAGATGACATTTTGTATACTTACCCTGCCCGGAAACACAGCGACGCCTGGGGTTGTGCTGACCCAGCTACAGCGTAACTGTCTCTCTAGCATGGTGTCTGCGGTATTATGGGAATCTCTCCCAGATTCAGTCCACATGGAAACTGCGGTATCCCAGACCCCATCTCATCCGCTATGAGTTCTGCACTACAGCGCTTCATCCGTAGCATGCAACTGGTACTTAGTACGCACAGTAGGGACTGCCGGGCTGATCCTGAGGTGGGAGCGAAGCGCGCGCGGGGGGGGGGTGGGGGGGGGGGAATAGCCAGTGACTGTGCAATGGGGTAACACCATGCTGCACTGCAGTGGGCAGATGTAACATGTGCAGAGAGTTAGGTGTGGGAGGGGCGTGTCCTAGCTCAGAGCTACATTGCAGTGTGAGAATTAAACTGCCCAGCATTTGCGGGCTACGTGCAGAAGCAGCCAGTAACTGAACACCTAGGTAACACCATGCTGCACTGTAGGGGGACATATGTAACATGTGCAGAGAGATAGGTGTGGGAGGGGCATGTCCTAGCTCAGAGCGACATTGCAGTGTGAGAATAAAGCTGCCCAACATGTGCGGGCTACATGCAGAAGCAGCCAGTAACTGAGCACCTGGGTAACACCATGCTGCACTGCAGGGAGCAGATGTAACATGTGCAGAGGGTTAGGTGTGGGAGGGGCATATCCTATCTCAGATCTACCTCGCAGTGTGAGAATAAAGCTGCCCAGCATGTGTGGGCTACATGCAGAAGCAGCCAGTAATTGAGCACCTGGGACACCATGCTGCACTGCAGGGAGCAGATGTAACATGTGCAGAGGGTTAGGTGTGAGAGGGGTGTGTCCTAGCTCAGATCTACATTGCAGTGTGAGAATAAAGCTGCCAGCATGTGTGGGCTACATGCAGAATCAGCCAGTAACTGACACCTGGGTAACACCATGCTGCACTGCAGGGAGCAGATGTAACATGTGCAGAGGGTTAGGTGTGAGAGGGGTGTGTCCTAGCTCAGATCTACATTGCAGTGTGAGAATAAAGCTGCCCAGCATGTGTGGGCTACATGCAGAAGCAGCCAGTAACTGAGCCCCTGGGTAACATCATGCTGCACTGCAGGGAGCAGATGTAACATGTGCAGAGGGTTAGGTGTGAGAGGGGTGTGTCCTAGCTCAGATCTACATTGCAGTGTGAGAATAAAGCTGCCCAGCATGTGTGGGCTACATGCAGAAGCAGCCAGTAACTGAGCCCCTGGGTAACACCATGCTGCACTGCAGGGAGCAGATGTAATATGTGCAGAGGGTTAGGTGTGAGAGGGGTGTGTCCTAGCTCAGATCTACATTGCAGTGTGAGAATAAAGCTGCCCAGCATGTGTGGGCTACATGCAGAAGCAGCCAGTAACTGAGCACCTGGGTAACGCCATGCTGCGCTGCAGGGGGGCAGATGTAACATGTGCAGAGAGTTAGGTGTTGGAGGGGTGTGTCCTAGCTCAGTGCTATATTGCAGTGTGAGAATAAAGCTGCCCAGCATGTGTGGGCTACGTGCAGAAGCAGCCAGTAACTGAGCCCCTGGGTAACACCATGCTGCACTGCAGGGAGCAGATGTAACATGTTCAGTTAACTTTGGGAGGAGTGTGTGCCGCATGGCTAAACTCAAATCTAAATTGCAGTGTAGTGATAAAGCTATCCAGCATCAGTGGGCTACATGCAAAAGCAGCCAGTATTTACCCTGCATGCAAACATAATAAATGTATTTACCCCGTTGCAGTGCAGCTTGGCTTGCCCAGACACAGTTACTTGCTTGATTTACTTATCCCAGAATCAGACCCAGAATGCCGTCTTACGGACATACAGTACAGTACAGGGAGATTAGCTGTTTTCTGTGTTAGTATTGGGTGCTCCTTGTTAGGGAACCATCACTCTTCCTGAAGCGTCTGATACTGATGATTACCTGGATAACGCAAATGCACTTTATTGATTATCACATGATTGCTGCAATTTCCTCTGATGGTCAGAGAAAGGTAAAGTGAAAAACCAATCCGTAGCTTGCCAGTACCATCATCCTAATAATCAATGCTCCCCTGCTACCCCTAATTTAGAAAATGATGGTTTATAGCTTGGAACGCTAAAGTGCAGCGATGTACGCCTGGTGCGTTAGTGAAGAATGAAGGTGGGCACTGAAAACGAATCAGCGATGCCGCGTTGTTACTGCCCCCCTGCAGGCTGGTGCACTGCCAGGCACAGTAATTACAGAAGTGTCAGCACCCGTACACCTAATATTCCCTGTATTGTAGGAAGCACCCAGGACGGGTCAGCCAGCGCCTGATAATATAAATATGTGTGTACATACTCTCATCCTTCATGTAATAGCTGGAAGCACATAATCAGTTTATTGTATTTCACTAATAATAAACCTAGCCAGAAACAACATATGCTCCACATCTAAAACTCCCCAGAAACCTGAATTAAATAGAATATATTGCTACAATAAATACAAACACAATGTAGCACAGTCCCAAAGGAGCCATAGACACCCCCAGTAACCGGGACACGTACAGCCCCAGTCCTCCATTCCCACGTATTATTTTATAATGATAATTGTTCTCTAATTCTGCGGTGTAACTTGTTCTAATGGGCGTACCAATGCTGTATACTGTAAGTATCCCGGTGACTGGGGCTGTCTATTAGGCCTTTGGGATTGTGCTACTTTGAGTTTGTGTTTATTGATGCAATATATTCTATTTTATTCAGGTTTCAGAGGAGCTCTTTTATGTGTATTTTCAATGCTCTCATACAGATGTACACAAACTAATATATTATACATTGTTTCAATGTCTTTTTAAGTATAAGGAAAGCTTCCCCACCTATGCGCCGAGTAATGGTGAAACGCGAGGCGATCTGCGTTCCCACAATTAGCGATAAAGGCCTGATTCTAACTCAGAAGCATTGTGCGTAGAAGCGCGTACAGCACATGTCACAAGGTCGCAAAACTGCATGTGCCGGATCAGGGATACGCGCCTGGGCAGAGACTGATGGACCACACTTTCCATTAAAGGGGCGGTGAGCGTGGAATCGCACAGAACTGTTCCGCCTTCTCGGAGTGCAGTGGGTGTGTACACCGGCTTGGTACACGTAACGTTGCGCTCATGTCAGTCCGCAGAAGGATTTATACAGTGCTGCCACTCATAGAGCCATTCATTTGGTATGTATTATTTACAGGGCGGCCATCGGGGGGGGACTGCTGGGACTCCAGTCCTGGGTCCGGACAGAGAAGGGGCCTGCCCCTGGCTAGATGGATGGAGCTATCTGTGTGGTGTATGGGGTCAGGGCTGTCAAGAGAAATCCTGGGGCCCTGGTACAACAACCCCCCCCCCCCCCCCCCAGTGGGTGTGGCCACAGTATGTATATTTATCTATTTCTATATATAGGTAGATATATATATTTCTATATACGGCTGTGAGGGACTTCAATGACAAGGGATAAACATCCAGGTGACACACACTTACATCCCCCCTCCCGGCGGCCCGACCCACCTCTTGCCTGCCCGCTGATTTATAATAGAGAAAAAAATTATCCCACCCAAAAAAATGGCTACTGGTGTGCTCTGCCCGGGCCCCCTGGCATACCTGGGCCCAGGTCATTTGTACCCACTCCCCCCCTCTCGCAACACCACTGTATGGGGTGACTGGGCTCCAGGTCCGGGAACTGGAGGAAGTGGCTGGAGATTTTTCTCAACTGGCCTCCGGGGGGGCCTGCAAATTTTGTCAGTCCTGGGCTCCGCAATCCCTGATGGCAGCCCTGATTATATATTGCACTTGTCACCGTTCCCTGGCTGAAGTTTCTCCAAGAAACAAATCTCTAAACCTTGAAAATGAAAACAAAATAATATCTGGGGGGGAAAAAAAGACAGGGGGCCACAATTTGGGAGATGGCCGGTAGACCCAATGAGATGAACTGATCTGTTTCCGCCTGGTAAGGAACGGTTGAGCTGCAATCAGTCCCCTGGCTGCTTGGACAGAGCACTATTAGCAGGGGTCATTAGGGATGTGCAGGTAGATTTCCCTGTTAGCAGAGACCTTTCCCCGCACATCCCTGACCACCGCTGGGAAGTAATTGCTTTAGCTGTACACAGCGGAGAGGTGAAGTAGTGTGGAATTAATGCAAAGAGAACATTTATTTGTAGAATCACATCTTTTCAGCAGAGTATAAATAAATCACAGCTAAGAGTGGCCTTGATAGGGTTGTAGGCTCAGTCTAGCTTGACAGGAAAATTGTTGCTTGTGCAGTAGGGGTTCAGCCTGCGAGACAGGAGCCTTGTTCTGTAGATCTGAGCTCTGAGATGTACTTACAAATCTGGGGATAATGGCTGTGGAGCAGAGACACCGATCCCATAAAACCGCGCAGGTGAAAAGGAGGGGGGGCGCCTGTGCTTTTCAGCAGCGTCTTAATGAGCCACCCTCCCGACTCCGAGTGGGAAACTTAGGAGCTTGTGCGCACAGATGTACACGCTCATTATCATGATAAAACTGGAACAAGGTTATCCGTGTTGTCATTCCTCATTAAGGCTGGGACATTGCTCCAGGGACGGCGTAGTATGGGAGAGCTGGTTGTACTGTGCAGCGCAGTGAGGCTGCACAGAATGCCCGGGGGCTGGAAAACTTCACCAGAGTCTAAGATCAACTTCCACGTAATGAGGAGGCCGCTATAAAGGCCGGTGACATTATCCAAAAAATTGGATCTCCCGCAGATGAGATGATACAGGATGAATGAAGGGGTGGGAGGGGGAGAGGGGGTGAAATGAATGATTTGAGACAGCAGGGTGGGGAAGGGGAGAAGCTGCGGAGCTGTCTCTCTGGCCTATTCTGAGTAGCACAACACACAGCCCTCTTCTGTCAGAGGCGTAATGCACAGAGACAAGCTCAATACTAGCTGTGTTCCCAAGGAGAGAGGCATTCTGCAATTCAATGTATTATTTTCATTGATTTATGCTTTCACAGATCCACTGAGCCATTTAGGGGAAGTGCAGTCATTCTAACCAACCCAACGCAGTGGCGCACACACCACACACACACACACACACACACACACACACACACACACACACACACACACACACACACACACAGCCACAATTCTCACCGGTGCTTAACCTCAAATTAAAGCAGGATATTATTCCTCCACCAGGCTGTACCCACAGATCCACGTACACATTTCATATTGTTTTACACCCATCAAAAGACATTATTTAATGTTTTTTTTCTTCTTTTTAGTTCAGCTGTCGCCATGGAAACCTTTAGTGCCTGAGTTGCCGCCGCCGTTGCATCTACCCAGGGAGGTAAGTTCTCAGCGTGTGATATCATCAGGAGTAACTGGAGAATTGATTACGTGAGAGGTGGCTGAGGAAATAAAAGTCTTGGTGTTTTTCGCAGTCATCTTATTGCTATATAAATATATAATTTGATAAAAGCACTGGTAAGGTTATACACGGGAGATATATTTGTCCCAGGTTTCTGACTTGCATGTTTTAAAATCCCTGGAAAAAGTTTGCGATTGCAATACACACTTGAGAGACTTTTGGGTTTTAGTAAAAGATTGTTAAGGGTTCCTGGGGATATGGAGGAAGAGTGAGGGTGGGCTCCATCCATTAGGCCAGTTTCGGGTCTACAGGTTTTCAGCCTGAGAACAGGCTAATTAGTGCTTGCACCTGTAAAGGCTGATAATGGTGTGTCAGGGTTTTTACTCCGGGTCAACCTACCTGCGGGAACAGGCAAGAGGCTTGTTAAGAAACACTGGTGGTCATTCCAAGTTGATCGCTCGCTAGCTGTTTTTAGCAGCCGTGCAAACGCTATGCCGCCTCCCACTGGAAGTGTATCTTAGCTTAGCAGAAGTGCGAACGAAAGGATCGCAGAGCGGCTACAAAGTTTTTTTTGTGCAGTTTTAGAGTAGCTCAAAACCTACTCAGCGCTTGCGATCACTTCAGACTGTTCAGTTCCTGTTTTGACGTCACAAACACGCCCTGCGTTCGCCCAGCCACGCCTGCGTTTTTCCTGACACGCCTCCGTTTTTTTCAACACCCCCTGAAAACGGTCAGTTGACACCCTGAAACGCCCACTTCATGTCAATCACTCTGCGGCCAGCAGTGCGACTGAAAAGCTTTGCTAGACCTTGTGTGATACTACATCATTCGTTGTATTAGTACGTCGCGCGTGCGCTTTGCGCCGCATACGCATGCGCAGAAGTGCCGATTTTTTTGCCTCATCGCTGCACAGCGAACGAATGCAGCTAGCGATCAACTCGGAATGACCACCACTGTAAATTACTGACCGTGAGTACTGTGCATATGCCTATGTTTGCTGTGGGGCATTAGGTCCTACCAATTTTTGAGAGAGGAAACCTGTTTGTTTAATTTGAGTCCAGACGGGTTAGGATTTATATTTATGTTTTTCTTTAACTGTACAATAAACTAGCTACGGCTAACTTGCACAAAAAACCTGGTCTGGTGTGCTGTTTCCTGGCTGCTGTGTGTCTGGAAGTGCCCATCTGCCCCAGGAGAGTGCCCCACTACCCTAATCTCCTCACCATATATATATATATATATATATATATAACATCTGCTAGGACAGAGCGACAAGGGAGAAGCTGGCCTGCAGTGGGCACTTTTTACAGTCTTTTGCAATTGTGAGATGTGGCAGAATGGGGGTGATGGATCTGCCAAGGTGCTGCATTACGGGAGGAAGCAGGACGAGAACTGGCGTTTCCCGGCTTTTCTGTATTGCCAGAAGACATAGTGCCACCCAGAGGTGACGTCATGTAGAGATGAGAGAGGTGAAGCATTATGTAAGCATTCTTGTCTTGTCTTGTTGTGATATATTTTGTGCGTTCATCATTCCTGCCACGTTTTGAATACGTCTAATACCAGCGGCCGATGTGCATCCCCAGACCATGACTTTTACCAGATACTACACAGTCACGCTTAGACACACGGGACGGAATTCTGTGCGCAGAAATCATCGTAGATATTGGCTTGCTAGATTTCCATAAAGCCAGAAGTGACATTTGTAACTAAAAATTACTGTCTGTCGTTGTTCTTTGGTCCAGGATCGATGATCGTTCACCCAGGTCAATCAACGCCTCCTCTGAAACTTGTATTAGCCTCTTTCTCCTTGTCCTCCCTCCTTTACCAGCCTTCAGACGTCTTTGACGCAACGTCCTTGTTGACATAACCAAGGCATCCCGTTTTGACGGCCATGCAGAGAGACATGAATGATTACCGGTGACAGCCGAACCTCAGGTAAATACGGCGCAGTCTGAGAGAAAACAATGGCCCTCATTCCGAGTTGTTCGCTCGGTAAAATTCATCGCATCGCAGCGATTTTCCGCTTAGTGCGCATGCGCAATGTCCGCACTGCGACTGCGCCAAGTAAATTTGCTATGAAGATAGGATTTTTACTCACGGCTTTTTCTTCGCTCCGGCGATCGTAGTGTGATTGACAGGAAATGGGTGTTACTGGGCGGAAACAGGCCGTTTTATGGGCGTGTGGGAAAAAACGCTACCGTTTCCGGAAAAAACGCAGGAGTGGCCGGAGAAACGGGGGAGTGTCTGGGCGAACGCTGGGTGTGTTTGTGACGTCAAACCAGGAACGACAAGCACTGAACTGATCGCAGATGCCGAGTAAGTCTGGAGCTACTCTGAAACTGCTACGAGGTGTGTAATCGCAATATTGCGAATACATCGTTCGCAATTTTAAGAAGCTAAGATTCACTCCCAGTAGGCGGCGGCTTAGCGTGTGCAATACTGCTAAAATCGCCTTGCGACCGAACAACTCGGAATGAGGGCCAATGATCGCTACGGGCTTTGAGGGTAACCTTCTTTTGGGCGTTTTAGTTCTATATTGCAGTCTATCAGCGGTCACCTCTGCCTGCGGCTCCCTAGCCATGTCCTTCCTGCAAGTAATGGTTACCGGTAGGATTCACCACTCTTACTTTTAATTTACACGCTTGTCACCGAGCCCTTAGCGGGCAAAATCCTGATATTTCACTATGCAAAACAGGATCTCCAGAGCGCAACATTCACCTCCGGAACTTGTATCAGCCCCATAGCTTACAGATTCTCCGTCTGAGTATTATGACCGCTAATGTGTGCGGTTCAGCGTCTTTGTACGCAGGCGCTTTAAGCGACATGCCTGAGTCACTCCCCTAAGATGCAGCTATTCCGTGCGTCTCCTTAGCCACCATCCTATTACCTCCCACTCACCATCCAGGAACGCCCCTTACACTCACCATCCAGGAACGCCCCTTACACTCACCATCCAGGAACGCCCCTTACACTCACCATCCAGGAACGCCCCTTACACTCACCATCCAGGAACTTTCCGTACACTCACCATCCAGGAACGCCCCGTACACGCACCATCCAGGAACGTCCCTTACACTCACCCTCCAGGAACGCCCCTTACACTCACCCTCCAGGAACGCCCCTTACACTCACCATCCAGGAACGCCCCTTACACTCACCATCCAGGAACACCCCTTGCACTCACCATCCAGGAACGCCCCTTACACTCACCATCCAGGAACGCCCCTTACACTCACCATCCAGGAACGCCCCTTACACTCACCATCCAGGAATGCCCCTTACACTCACCCTCCAGGAACACCCCTTCTACTCACCATCCAGGAACATCCCGTACACTCACCATCCAGGAACGCCCCTTACACTCACCATCCAGGAACGCCCCTTACACGCACCATCCAGGAACGCCCCGTACACTCACCATCCAGGAACACCCCTTGCACTCACCATCCAGGAACGCCCCTTACACTCACCATCCAGGAACGCCCCTTACACTCACCATCCAGGAACGCCCCTTACACTCACCATCCAGGAACGCCCCTTGCATTCACCATCCAGGAACGCCCCTTACACTCACCATTTAGGAACGCCCCTTACACTCACCATCCAGGAACGCCCCTTACACTCACCATCCAGGAACGCCCCTTACACTCACCCTCCAGGAACGCCCCTTAGACTCACCCTCCAGGAACGCCCCTTACACTCACCCTCCAGGAACACGCCTTACAATCACCATCCAGGAACGCCCTTTACACTCACCATCCAGGAACGCCCCTTACACTCACCATCCAGGAACGCCCCTTACACTCACCATCCAGGAACGCCCCTTACACTCACCATCTAGGAACGCCCCTTACACTCACCATCCAGGAACTTTCCGTACACTCACCATCCAGGAACGCCCCTTACACTCACCATCCAGGAACGCCCCTTACACTCACCATCCAGGAACGCCCCTTACACTCACCATCCAGGAATGCCCCTTACACTCACCCTCCAGGAACACCCCTTCTACTCACCATCCAGGAACACCTCTTACACTCACCATCCAGGAACGCCCCTTACACTCACCATCCAGGAACGCCCCTTACACTCACCCTCCAGGAACGCCCCTTACACTCACCATCTAGGAACGCCCCGTACACTCACCATCCAGGAACACCCCTTACACTCACCATCCAGGAACGCCCCTTACACGCACCATCCAGGAACGCCCCTTACACTCACCATCCAGGAACACCCCTTACAATCACCATCCAGGAACGCCCCTTCCACTCACCATCCAGGAACGCCCCTTCCACTCACCATCCAGGAACACCCCGTACACTCACCATCCAGCAACGTCCCGTACACTCACCATCCAGGAACGCCCCTTACACTCACCATCCAGGAACGCCCCTTACACTCACCATCCAGGAACGCCCCTTACACTCACCATCCAGGAACGCCCCTTACACTCACCATCCAGGAACGCCTCTTACACTCACCATCCAGGAACGCCCTGTACACTCACCATCCAGGAACGCCCCTTACACTCACCATCCAGGAACACCCCTTACACTCACCATCCAGGAACGCCTCTTACACTCACCCTCCAGGAACGCCCCTTACACTCACCATCCAGGAACGCCCCTTACACGCACCATCCAGGAACGCCCCGTACACTCACCATCCAGGAACACCCCTTGCACTCACCATCCAGGAACGCCCCTTACACTCACCATCCAGGAACGCCCCTTACACTCACCATCCAGGAACGCCCCTTACACTCACCATCCAGGAACGCCCCTTACACTCACCATCCAGGAACGCCCCTTACACTCACCATCCAGGAACGTCCCGTACACTCACCATCCAGGAACGCCCCTTACACTCACCATCCAGGAACGCCCCTTACACGCACCATCCAGGAACGCCCCGTACACTCACCATCCAGGAACACCCCTTGCACTCACCATCCAGGAACGCCCCTTACACTCACCCTCCAGGAACGCCCCTTACACTCACCATCCAGGAACACCCCTTACACTCACCATCCAGGAACGCCCCTTACACTCACCATCCAGGAACACCTCTTACACTCACCATCCAGGAACGCCCCGTACACTCACCCTCCAGGAACGCCCCTTACACTCACCATCCAGGAACACCCCTTACACTCACCCTCCAGGAACGCCCCTTACACTCACCATCTAGGAACGCCCCTTACACTCACCATCTAGGAACGCCCCGTACACTCACCATCCAGGAACACCCCTTACACTCACCATCCAGGAACGCCCCTTACACTCACCATCTAGGAACGCCCCGTACACTCACCCTCCAGGAACGCCCCTTACACTCACCATCTAGGAACGCCCCGTACACTCACCATCCAGGAACACCCCTTACACTCACCATCCAGGAACGCCCCTTACACTCACCATCCAGGAACGCCCCTTACACTCATCATCCAGGAACGCCCCTTACACTCACCATCCAGGAACGCCCCTTACACTCACTGTGACAGGATGGTACCGTACGGAAGCACTCACCGCTTGCCGCGTCCCGTCGACTGCGCACAGAATGGAAGGTCAAGCCGCACGAGGCCTGACCACATAGGGGATTCCCGCTTACCGTCAGTAACCGCCTGTTACTGACTCCACCCACTGCGCTGTGGGCGGATTCTTGCTGCCACCACCAAACTCCTAACCTGCCGTGGCGTTTGGAACCACGGTTCTGCTCTGTATGTGCCGACGCACTGCCTTACCACACCTGTGTGGTGTCGACGAATCCCCCCTAGCCACTTGCTAGGCCTCTACCGGTAGCTGGCGAAAGGCGGAGCTTGGAGACGCTAGGTGCTTCCCTGGACAGCCGGAGGACGGGGCTAGGTTTGGCCTAACCCTGTTGGTCACAAGATGAAGCAGTCTTGAGGCAAAGATGTTTATTGCTCAAATAACCTTTAAAAAGGCTCATCCCTATTGCTAGGGGCAACAGCATACAATCAAGATGTTTTCAGCAGAAGAAGATGTTACAATACCCGGAGGCTCACAGGCATCCTCTTTTTATCTCAGTTCTACACACAGTACCACAGGGGGGGTAAGCCCTCCCTGTCTTCTCCAACCAATCAGGTTATTGCAGAAAATATAAAGAAATACAAGTTTACATTTCAAAAGTTAAGAATTAGATAAAGCACATTCCTGCTCCTCTTCATATATAACCAAACCAGTGGCTTTCCCAAACACAATCTGATTATCATCTTCCTGTCTCTTTCACACATGTAAATGTAACTTGCATTTCAATTGCATTCACCCTCTCACACATAGACAACGTTCTTATACTGTAAATGAAACATAATCTGCATCACACATAATGCAGCCTAAGAAATGTTACATCAAACTGTTGTTACACGAAACCCACTAGTTTGCATTTGTAAAACACAATCTGATTAACATG
Organism: Pseudophryne corroboree; assembly: GCF_028390025.1. Taxonomy (NCBI): domain Eukaryota; kingdom Metazoa; phylum Chordata; class Amphibia; order Anura; family Myobatrachidae; genus Pseudophryne; species Pseudophryne corroboree. The sequence continues at coordinate 379,889,736 of NC_086453.1, forward strand.
TTCCTGTCTCTCTAACATCTCCATGCAAACCCAGTTCACTCAATATTCAGAGAAGACAGCAACAAATCCTTTCACCTGCATGTGTCTATAAAGTTACACAGAGACACATCTCAATCTCAAAGAAATGGCTTGTCCTTACACCCCTTTCCAGGTGCCAGGGTCATCAGCATCTCAATTCCTAGGTGAGAAGCTTCCAAGCCATTTGTCCTCAAACGTAAATGCATTTTAAAACCAACACAGCTTACACATTCCTTCTAAGTGCTGGCATTTGCTGCAATGTAAATGTGCAATCTTACAACTGTGCCTATTGCCTTAAATATAACATTGGTGAAAACACAGTATTAAATATATTCTTAAATACCCGGTGCCTAGCACCCACACTATATTTAAAGATGGCGCTTAGCACCAGTGCACAGTTTTAAAGTGGCGCCAAGCGCCCATTGTCCTGTTAAGGGCGCCGGGCACTAGGGGTTAACCCCTTCAGTGCCGCACGTGTGGCTGGTTGGTCTCTCCGGCCACACTCACCATCCAGGAACGCCCCTTCCACTCACCATCCAGGAACGCCCCGTACACGCACCATCCAGGAACGCCCCTTCCACTCACCATCCAGGAACGCCCCTTACACTCACCATCTAGGAACGCCCCTTCCACTCACCATCCAGGAACACCCCTTACACGCACCATCTAGGAACGCCCCTTACACTCAGCATCCAGGAACGCCCCTTACACTCACCATCCAGGAACGCCCCTTACACTCACCATCCAGGAACACCCCTTACACTCACCATCCAGGAACCCCACTCACCATCCAGGAACGCCCCTTACACTCACCATCCAGGAACGCCCCTTACACTCACCATCCAGGAACGCCCCTTACACTCACCATCCAGTAACGCCCCTTACACTCACCATCCAGGAACGCCCCGTACACTCACCATCCAGGAACGCCCCTTACACTCACCATCCAGGAACGCCCCTTACACTCACCATCCAGGAACGCCCCGTACACTCACCATCCAGGAACGCCCCTTACACTCACCATCCAGGAACACCATGTACACTCACCATCCAGGAACGCCCCTTACACTCACCATCCAGGAACGCCGCTTCCACTCACCATCCAGGAACGCCCCTTACACTCACCATCTAGGAACACCCCGTACACTCACCATCCAGGAACGTCCCGTACACTCACCATCCAGGAACGCCCCTTACACTCACCATCCAGGAACGCCCCTTACACTCACCATCCAGGAACGCCCCTTACACTCACCATCCAGGAACGCCCCTTACACTCACCATCCAGGAACGCCCCTTACACTCACCATCCAGGAACGCCTCTTACACTCACCATCCAGGAACGCCCTGTACACTCACCATCCAGGAACGCCCCTTACACTCACCATCCAGGAACGCCCCTTACACTCACCATCCAGGAACGCCCCTTACACTCACCATCCAGGAACGCCCCTTACACTCACCATCCAGGAACGCCCCTTACACTCACCATCCAGGAACGCCCCTTACACTCACCATCCAGGAACGCCCCTTACACTCACCATCCAGGAACGCCCCTTACACTCACCATCCAGGAACGCCTCTTACACTCACCATCCAGGAACGCCCCTTACACTCACCATCCAGGAACGCCCCTTACACTCACCATCCAGGAACGCCCCTTACACTCACCATCCAGGAACGCCCTGTACACTCACCATCCAGGAATGTCCCTTACACTCACCATCCAGGAACGTCCCTTACACTCACCATCCAGGAACGCCTCTTACACTCACCATCCAGGAACGCCCCTTACACTCACCATCCAGGAACGCCCCGTACACGTACCATCTAGGAACGCCCCTTACACTCACCATCCAGGAACGCCCCTTACACTCACCATCCAGGAACGCCCCTTACACTCACCATCCAGGAACGCCCCTTACACTCACCATCCAGGAACGCCCTGTACACTCACCATCCAGGAACGCCCCTTACACTCACCATCCAGGAACGCCCCTTACACTCACCATCCAGGAACGCCTCTTACACTCACCCTCCAGGAACGCCCCTTACACTCACCATCCAGGAACGCCCCTTACACTCACCATCCAGGAACGCCCCGTACACGCACCATCTAGGAACGCCCCTTACACTCACCATCCAGGAACGCCCCTTACACTCACCATCCAGGAACGCCCCTTACACTCACCATCCAGGAACGCCCTGTACACTCACCATCCAGGAACGCCCCTTACACTCACCATCCAGGAACGCCCCTTACACTCACCATCCAGGAACGCCTCTTACACTCACCCTCCAGGAACGCCCCTTACACTCACCATCCAGGAACGCCCCTTACACGCACCATCCAGGAACGCCCCGTACACTCACCATCCAGGAACACCCCTTACACTCACCATCCAGGAACGCCCCTTACACTCACCATCCAGGAACGCCCCTTACACTCACCATCCAGGAACGCCTCTTACACTCACCATCCAGGAACGCCCTGTACACTCACCATCCAGGAACGCCCCTTACACTCACCATCCAGGAACGCCCCTTACACTCACCATCCAGGAACGCCCTGTACACTCACCATCCAGGAACGCCCCTTACACTCACCATCCAGGAACGTCCCTTACACTCACCATCCAGGAACGCCTCTTACACTCACTGTCACAGGACGGTACCGTACGGAAGCACTCGCCGCTTGCCGCGTCCCGTCGACTGCACACAGAATGGAAGGTCAAGCCGCACGAGGCCTGACCACATAGGGGATTCCCGCTTACCGTCAGTAACCGCCTGTTACTGACTCCACCCACTGCGTTGTGGGCGGGTTCTTGCTGCCACCACCAAACTCCTAACCTGCCGTGGCGTTTGGAACCACGGTTCTGCTCTGTATGTGCCGACGCACTGCCTTACCACAGCTGTGTGGTGCTGACGAATCCCCACTAGCCACTTGCTAGGCCTCTACCGGTAGCTGGCGGAAGGCGGAGCTTGGAGACGTCAGATGCTACCCTGGACAGCCGGAGAACGGGGCTAGGTTTGGCCTAACCCTGTAGGTCACAAGATGAAGCAGTCTTCTTGAGGCAAAGGTGTTTATTGCTCAAATAACCTTTAAAAAGGCTCCTCCCTATTGCTAGGGGCAACAGCATACAATCAAGATGTTTTCAGCAGAAGAAGATGTTACAATATCACACTCCTATGGGCCAACTGCCCTCCTTTTATCCCTCTCCAAGACCCCTTACCACAGGGGGTAAGCCCACCCTGTGGTGTACAACCAATCAATGTTTACCCATGAGCTGTGCATGCTCTGGTCTCATGCACACCTAACATTGTTCCCTATGGACAGTGGGGAGTGGTCGGTCTCCTTTGACTCTCCTACCTTGGAGAGTCAGGATACTCCCCGGTGCCGTTCAGTCTGGCTGGGAGGAGGTTTTCCCTCCTAAATCTGACTTCCAGAAACCTGCCCGGGACCCCTCTCACTGCCTGCAGCCTGGATTTGGGCTCCAGAGCTGGGCAGCCTGGCTCCCCGGCCCAGGGTTCTTGGCACTACGGCTGATCTCCATGGAGCTCCAAGAAACCACTCAGCTTGTTTCATAGCTAAGCTGCTTCTCTTTCTCCCTGTACCTCTTGGAAATGTGAGGCTGGATGGGAAAACATTCCGTTTTTGGGGAAAAGGTCTGGGAGAATCCATCAGCCTGCACAGCTATGGATTCCCCCCTCCTGGGACACACAATCAAGTAAGTGCACTTTATCTTTAAATACATTACATTTAAATCACACTGTACATTTCCCTGTAAATATACACTGAGCCTGTGCCCTGCACAGACTCTACATACTCAGGCACTGCAGTGCCTTACAACACACTGTAGGTCATTATTTAACTGCTGTGCCCAGCGCTGGGCTTCCCTAGCCCTGCAGCCTGGCTGCTAGGGCTCTCTCTCAGTGCTGGAGGTATGGGGCTGGCTTCCCCCATCCTCCAGCCTGCCTTCCTGCCTCTGGGGTTCCAGGGAGCTGGCTCTCCCTGTCCCCCCAGTGTGGCACTAACCAGTGGCCTCGCCGCACGCAGCGGCGCACCCCCCTGTACCGAAGTCCGGCGGCCCGGGACACTTGTCCTGGCCGCCGTGACCCTGGCTTGTTTCAGCGCTGAGGCGCCGGGAGCGTAGCTCCCGGACCCCAGCGCTCACCATCCTGCTGGGCAGCCTAATTTCACCCACGCCGCTAGGGAGCCGGCTAGCCCGGTCCCCCATGAGCGGCGCCTGTCTGGTAGCCTCGCTGCAGCGTCCGGCGGGGAGCCGGGCTGCAGCACACCCCCCTCGCCGGCTAGCAGCCCGGGACGTCCGTCCCGGCTGCTGCGGCTGGCCACCCGTGCTGGGCTGAGGCGCCGGGAGCAGAGCTCCCGGCCCCCAGCGGCGGCTCTCACAGAGAGCACTGCAGCGGGAGCCGAGCTCCCAGCCGCAGCGGGAGCCCTTCTCCCCGGCGCGCACACTCCAGTGCGCCCGGGGCTACACTGACCGCTGCCGGGAGCGGAGCTCCCGGACTCCGGCGGTCAGCGGCTGCCTCCTCTCCCCCGGCGCGCACACACTGCTGAGCGCGCCGGGGGCTGTCCTCCCTGCCGTGGTCTCCGGAGAGGTCCGGGACCACGGCACAGTCTAAAAATACATTTGTGTACATTGATAAAACACGGCGCCTAGCGCCCACAATACATTTTTCAAATCTGGCGCCAAGCGCCCTTTGTCCTTAACAAATGGCGCCGGGCACTAGGGATTAACCCCTTTAGTGCCAAGGCGGCCATTTGCCTCGTGGCTGGGGCTCTCCGGCCACACTCCTCCCCCCCATTCAAGCGGGTCAACCAGGGACCCATGTCCCAACGATTTGGGTCCTGGTTCCGCAGTCCTTAATGGGGTTACCGGGAGTTCTTTGGGGGTTCAGGCTCTTCCTGACGTGACAGTCCATCTGCATTGCTATGAGCCTTGCCTTGCTTGTGGATAATATGGAAGTCATAAACCTGAAGAGCAAGGCTCCACCGCAACAGTCTGCCGTTTTCCCCCGTGGTGTGTTGGAGCCACCGTAATGGATTGTGGTCCGTTACCACCGTAAAATGGCGGCCATACAAATAGGGCTGAAGCTTCTTCACAGCCCAAACAATAGCCAAACACTCCTTTTCAATTGTGGCATACCCCACCTCCCGCGGTAGCAGCTTTCTGCTCAAATAGGCCACAGGGTGCTCCTGTCCATCCGGCCCCTCCTGACTCAGTACTGCCCCGAGTCCGTACTGTGACGCATCAGTTTGTACAACAAAGTTTTTACTATAGTCTGGCGCCATCAGTACTGGGGCTTGTACTAGAGCAGTTTTCAACGACTGGAATGCCAACTCACATGCGGTCGTCCAGTCAACTATCTTGGGGAGTTTCTTCTTCATCAGATCAGTCAGGGGTTTGGCCACGGAACTAAAGTCAGGGACAAAACGTCTGTAGTATCCTGCGATCCCTAAGAAAGCCAGGACCTGTCTCTGGGTTGTGGGCCGGGGCCAGTCGCGGATCGCCTCCACCTTCGCTGGTTCAGGCTTCACCTTACCCCCCCCCACACGGTGCCCCAGGTACTGTACCTCTGTCATCCCCATTTGGCACTTGTCTGCCCTGATGGTCAGACCTGCCCACCGAATCCTCTCTAACACCAACCCCACATGGCCCAGGTGCTCTTCCCAGGTTCGGCTGAAGACAGCAATGTCATCCAAGTAGGCCTGGGCGAACTCTCGGAACCCCTTCAGCAGGTCATCGACCACACTCTGGAAGGTGGCTGGCGCATTCTTCATCCCAAATGGCATCGTTTTGAACTCAAACAAGCCAAAGGAGGTGATGAAGGCGGACCGTTCCTGAGCCTCGGGAGTCATTGGTATCTGCCAATACCCCTTGCTCAGGTCGAACGTAGAGATGTACTTCGCCCCAGCCAGCTCGTCTAACAGTGCGTCAATGCGGGGTAGGGGATAGGCGTCGGATTTGGTTACTTCGTTCAACCGGCGGTAGTCTACGCAGAACCTGGTTGTCCGGTCCTTCTTGGGAACCAGTACAACGGAGGCGGCCCAGGGACTGTTGGAGCGCGTGATTACGCCTAGCGCTAACATCTCCTGCACCTCTTGGTAGATACTCGCCTGTGCCTCTGGTGAGACCCGATACGCGGGTTGCCGAATTGGCCTATGCTCACCAGTGTCTACATGATGGGCACGTAGGGAAGTCAGGCCGGGCTTCCTGCTGAACTGGGCCTCAAAGGACTGCAGCACTGACTCCAGCTGCTCCCTCTTGTGGTTACCAAGCTCACTGCTCCAGCTAACTTCCCCTACACCACCCTCACCCTTGGCATCCGCGAGGAGGTCAGGAATGGGATCTTTTCCTGGTTCCTCCATCGGCAGGCAGCACACAGCGGCTACCGACTCCACACGCTCGTGGTATGCCTTCAACATGTTGATATGGTAGGTACGCTGCCTCCTACCATCGCTGTCAAATGACACCACGTAGGTGATGTCACTTAGGCGTTTTGCGACCGTGTACGGTCCCGCCCAGGCAGCCTGGAGCTTGTTCTGACGTGTGGGCACCAGAACCAGCACCTTCTGCCCTACTCCAAAGACCCGAGCACGCGCGCCCTGGTCATACCAAGTCTTCTGCTTGGTCTGTGCTTCCACAAGATTCGCTTGCGCTAGTCCCATGAGATTCTCTAACCGATCTCTGAGCTTCAACACATACTCCACCACGGACTCATCCTGGTGGATCAGCTCCCCCTCCCAAGCCTCCCGGAACAGGTCAAGAGGTCCACGGACTCTGCGGCCATATAGTAACTCGAAGGGCGAGAATCCGGTTGACTCCTGGGGCACTTCCCGATATGCAAACAGGAGGTGCGGCAGGTATCGCTCCCAGTCTCCCCCCTCCGAAGTCACAAATGCCCGTAGCATCTGCTTCAGAGTGCCATTGAATCTCTCGCAAAGTCCGTTAGTCTGGGGATGATAGGGGGCAGTGCGGAGTTGGCGCACTCCGCACTTCGCCCAGAGACACTGGACCAGATCACTCATGAACTGCGTCCCTTGATCGGTTAGGATCTCACTGGGGAACCCTACTCTACTAAATATGCCTAGCAGAGCGTCCGCTACCTTTTCCGCAGTGATGGCGGACAGAGCCACAGCCTCGGGATACCGGGTAGCATAATCCACCATGGTGAGGATGTATCTCTTCCCCGATCTACTGGGCACAGGTAGGGGACCGACTATGTCCACGGCCACTCGTTGGAAAGGTTCCCCGACTATTGGCAAAGACCTCAGGGGAGCCCGAGCACTGGGGCGTCCAAGCCGTTGGCACACATCACAGGACTTACAGTAGGTCCGGACGTCATCCGACACTCCGGGCCAACAAAAGTTCTGCGTCAGGCGCCTCAGTGTTCGGTCCCTCCCCTGGTGTCCCGCCAAAGGAATTTCATGGGCAACTGACATCAGTTGCTCCCGAAAGCTCCTGGGAACCACCAGTTGAACTCGCTCCCGCACTGGCCTATCCCCTTCTACCTTGGCTACCCGGTACAGTAACCGTTTCCACCAGGTCACACTCCCTGCCCCCATCCCAGCAAGGCCGCGGCCAGCTTGGCGCCTCATACCTTCCAGGGATGGGTCAGAGAGCTGAGCTTCCCTAAACTCCTGCCTGCGGCCCTCACTTTCTCCTAAGTTTGGACACTCTACAGGGGGAATATTGGGGTCAGTCAAGTTGGGGTCAGTCATGGTAGGGTCGGGGTAGTCACTCATACTCACCGCCGGAGTTGGCAAACCACTAGGGACAGGAGCATCACTGGGCACCCGCACAGGATTCAACAAACTGGAACCGACATCCTCTGTGTTGCTAGGGGACGTAGGCCCACCAGAGGCAAGGGGCAGATGTGCTGATCTGGCCGCTGTGGTCTTTTCCTCTGGGATGGCTGACGCTGTGGTTGGCGGTTGTTCAGCCGCTGGGGTCTTTTCCTCTGGGCTGGGCGGTGCTGGCAGAGACGATGAAGACTGTAGTCTGGCCGCTTGACTCCGGGTGATGGCGTTCGCGAAGGCAGTAACGATCCCTCCACCGAGATCATTCCCCAAGACGACATCAGTTGGGAGGCCATCCATTACGGCAACATCTCTTAGCTCTTGTCCAGCTCCCCAGTCGAGGTAGACTCTGGCCATGGGCACTTCTCGCTCTAGCCCATCGGCCACTGTAACTTTTGCAGTGCAACCCTGCAGTACGGCAGCAGGGTCGACCAGGTGGGGGCTTACAACGGTTATGGAGGCCCCAGAGTCTCTTAAGCCTTCGCCCTGCAGGGATCCCACTTGGACCGGCTGCAGGTGCCGCCACATATTTGGTGGGGGCTTCTTAGCCATACAGGTGACTCTTTCCGTGGAGTCCACCTGTTTCTTGCCACACTCCATCGAACTGACTGGAGGGGGTACAGTCTCTGGAAGCTCATCTTCACGGGTTAAGCAAGCAATCCGGGCTCCAGCACTCGGATTTGAGGCACGAGTCTGGGGTGCTTGGGATGCAGGACAGTTCATCCTCAGATGTCCGATCTTCCCACAGCCATAGCACTTTTTGTCCAGGCGTGGCTCCGATGGCCTCTGATTACTGGCAGGGGCACTGCGGGGCGGTTGCTGGCCAAAAGCACCCGGGTTGGAAGATGCTTGCTTTGGGGGGCGATGAGCTGAAGAGGGGTGTCCCCCTGGTGGTACAGTCTTTTGGGGCTGGCTGCTGGTTGGGCGCTTCTGCCCCTGCGGCCGAATTGCCACATATTTGTCTGCTAATTGGGCAGTCATCTTTAAGCTGGGTGGCTCCCGATCTAGCACCCACTCCTTCACTTCTGGGGCGCACCTGCGGTAGAACTGCTCCCTGCAGATCAGGTCGATCAGTGCGTCCCACGTAGTGGCTTCCGAATCCTTCACCCACTTCACCACGTACTGCCGCAGCTGGGTGGCGAACTGCTCATGGGTGCTGCTAGGATTCTTGGGCAAGTCTCTGAATTTCTTCCTGTAAGACTCGGGAGTGATGAAGAATCGCTGGAGGAGGGCCTTCTTGACTTCGTCGTAGTTCTCACAGTCCTCCGTCGCCACTCCTCGATAGGCCTCCAAGGCCTCTCCATGCAGAGTGGGCACAAGGTGTCTCACCCACTCCGACTTGGGTAGATCGTGTAGTTTGCAAGTCCTTTCAAAAACTTGTAAATGTCCATCAATGTCCCCATCACTGTCTGCAAACTTGGCAAACTGAACTCGTCCTGATCTGTGCACCACAGCTGACAACGGCTCCCGGGGTACCACGGCCTGTGATGCCCGCTCCGCATGCCACATCCGAATGACAAGCATGCGTTCTTGCTCCGTTGCCCTTTCCCCCAATTCCGCTAGCCGATCTGCTAGGGTATCCGGGTCGCCCCCCCTGGGACGTTGGGATCCTGGCCCTGCTAGGGATTGCTGGGAAACATGGCTGTTGTGAGAGAGGGCGGGGCTTGTGGGTCTCACCGGTCCTGTGCGAAGGTCCACTGTTGGGTCGTCCTCTGCGATGCTGACGCCGTCAGTGTTTTCCACCTCCACCTGAGACTCCTCCCAGCTCCTGAGCGCCGCCTGCATGACGCTCCTGGACGCGTTGAAAGGGATTTCCACACCCTTCCCCTGGCATACGATCTCCAGATCCTCCTTGGACATTCCGCTGAATTCCGCCATCTTGTGCGTTCTCCTGCGCTGCAGTTACTCCTCTCCTGAGTAACTCGGCTTCTCCAATCGGGTGATGAAAAGCCGCCTGGGAATATCCCACCACTATGCCACCAATTTCTGTCACAGGACGGTACCGTACGGAAGCACTCGCCGCTTGCCGCGTCCCGTCGACTGCACACAGAATGGAAGGTCAAGCCGCACGAGGCCTGACCACATAGGGGATTCCCGCTTACCGTCAGTAACCGCCTGTTACTGACTCCACCCACTGCATTGTGGGCGGGTTCTTGCTGCCACCACCAAACTCCTAACCTGCCGTGGCGTTTGGAACCACGGGTCTGCTCTGTATGTGCCGACGCACTGCCTTACCACAGCTGTGTGGTGCTGACGAATCCCCACTAGCCACTTGCTAGGCCTCTACCGGTAGCTGGCGGAAGGCGGAGCTTGGAGACGTCAGATGCTTCCCTGGACAGCCGGAGAACGGGGCTAGGTTTGGCCTAACCCTGTAGGTCACAAGATGAAGCAGTCTTTTTGAGGCAAAGGTGTTTATTGCTCAAATAACCTTTAAAAAGGGGCAACAGCATACAATCAAGATGTTTTCAGCAGAAGATGTTACAATATCACACTCCTATGGGCCAACTGCCCTCCTTTTATCCCTCTCCAAGACCCCTTACCACAGGGGGTAAGCCCACCCTGTGGTGTACAACCAATCAATGTTTACCCATGAGCTGTGCATGCTCTGGTCTCATGCACACCTAACATTGTTCCCTATGGACAGTGGGGAGTGGTCGGTCTCCTTTGACTCTCCTACCTTGGAGAGTCAGGATACTCCCCGGTGCCGTTCAGTCTGGCTGGGAGGAGGTTTTCCCTCCTAAATCTGACTTCCAGAAACCTGCCCGGGACCCCTCTCACTGCCTGCAGCCTGGATTTGGGCTCCAGAGCTGGGCAGCCTGGCTCCCCGGCCCAGGTTTCTTGGCACTACGGCTGATCTCCATGGAGCTCCAAGAAACCACTCAGCTTGTTTCATAGCTAAGCTGCTTCTCTTTCTCCCTGTACCTCTTGGAAATGTGAGGCTGGATGGGAAAACATTCCGTTTTTGGGGAAAAGGTCTGGGAGAATCCATCAGCCTGCACAGCTATGGATTCCCCCCTCCTGGGACACACAATCAAGTAAGTGCACTTTATCTTTAAATACATTACATTTAAATCACACTGTACATTTCCCTGTAAATATACACTGAGCCTGTGCCCTGCACAGACTCTACATACTCAGGCAATGCAGTGCCTTACAACACACTGTAGGTCATTATTTAACTGCTGTGCCCAGCGCTCAGCGCTGGGCTTCCCTAGCCCTGCAGCCTGGCTGCTAGGGCTCTCTCTCAGTGCTGGAGGTATGGGGCTGGCTTCCCCCATCCTCCAGCCTGCCTTCCTGCCTCTGGGGTTCCAGGGAGCTGGCTCTCCCTGTCCCCCCAGTGTGGCACTAACCAGTGGCCTCGCCACACGCAGCGGCGCACCCCCCTGTACCGAAGTCCGGCGGCCCGGGACACTTGTCCTGGCCGCCGTGACCCTGGCTTGTTTCAGCGCTGAGGCGCCGGGAGCGTAGCTCTCGGACCCCAGCGCTCACCATCCTGCTGGGCAGCCTAATTTCACCCACGCCGCTAGGGAGCCGGCTAGCCCGGTCCCCCATGAGCGGCGCCTGTCTGGTAGCCTCGCTGCAGCGTCCGGCGGGGAGCCGGGCTGCAGCGCACCCCCCTCGCCGGCTAGCAGCCCGGGACGTCCGTCCCGGCTGCTGCGGCTGGCCACCCGTGCTGGGCTGAGGCGCCGGGAGCAGAGCTCCCGGCCCCCAGCGGCGGCTCTCACAGAGAGCACTGCAGCGGGAGCCGAGCTCCCAGCCGCAGCGGGAGCCCTTCTCCCCGGCGCGCACACTCCAGTGCGCCCGGGGCTACACTGACCGCTGCCGGGAGCGGAGCTCCCGGACTCCGGCGGTCAGCGGCTGCCTCCTCTCCCCCGGCGCGCACACACTGCTGAGCGCGCCGGGGGCTGTCCTCCCTGCCGTGGTCTCCGGAGAGGTCCGGGACCACGGCACAGTCTAAAAATACATTTGTGTACATTGATAAAACACGGCGCCTAGCGCCCACAATACATTTTTCAAATCTGGCGCCAAGCGCCCTTTGTCCTTAACAAATGGCGCCGGGCACTAGGGATTAACCCCTTCAGTGCCAAGGCGGCCATTTGCCTCGTGGCTGGGGCTCTCCGGCCACACTCACCATCCAGGAACGCCCCTTACGCTCACCATCCAGGAACGCCCCGTACACGCACCATCTAGGAACGCCCCTTACACTCACCATCCAGGAACGCCCCTTACACTCACCATCCAGGAACGCCCCTTACACTCACCATCCAGGAACGCCCTGTACACTCACCATCCAGGAACGCCCCTTACACTCACCATCCAGGAACGCCCCTTACACTCACCATCCAGGAACGCCTCTTACACTCACCCTCCAGGAACGCCCCTTACACTCACCCTCAAGGAACGCCCCTTACACGCACCATCCAGGAACGCCCCGTACACTCACCATCCAGGAACACCCCTTGCACTCACCATCCAGGAACGCCCCTTACACTCACCATCCAGGAACGCCCCTTACACTCACCATCCAGGAACGCCCCTTACACTCACCATCCAGGAACGCCCCTTACACTCACCATCCAGGAACGCCTCTTACACTCACCCTCCAGGAACGCCCCTTACACTCACCATCCAGGAACGCCCCTTACACTCACCATCCAGGAACGCCCCGTACACTCACCATCCAGGAACGCCCCTTACACTCACCATCCAGGAACGCCCCTTACACTCACCATCCAGGAACGCCCCTTACACTCACCATCCAGGAACGCCCCTTGCATTCACTATCCAGGAACGACCCTTACACTCACCATCCAGGAACGCCCCTTACACTCACCATCCAGGAACGCCCCTTACACTCACCATCCAGGAACGCCCCTTACACTCACCATCCAGGAACGCCCCGTACACTCACCATCCAGGAACGCCCCTTACACGCACCATCCAGAAACACTCCTTACACTCACCATCCAGGAACGTCCCTTACACTCACCATCCAGGAACGTCCCTTACACTCACCATCCAGGAACGCCCCGTACACTCACCATCCAGGAACGCCCCGTACACTCACCATCCAGGAACGCCCCTTACACTCACCATCCAGGAACGTCCCTTACACTCACCATCCAGGAACGCCCCGTACACTCACCATCCAGGAACGCCCCTTACACTCACCATCCAGGAACGCCCCTTACACTCACCATCCAGGAACGCCCCTTACACTTACCATCCAGGAACGCCCCTTACACTCACCATCCAGGAACGCCCCTTACACTCACCATCCAGGAACGCCCCTTACACTCACCATCCAGGAACGCCTCTTACACGCACCATCCAGGAACGCCCCTTACACTCTCCATCCAGGAACGCCCCTTACACTCACCATCCAGGAACGCCCCTTACACTCACCATCCAGGAACGTCCCTTACACTCACCATCCAGGAACGCCTCTTACACGCACCATCCAGGAACGCCCCTTACAATCACCATCCAGGAACGCCCCTTACACTCACCATCCAGGAACGCCCCTTACACTCACCATCCAGGAACGCCCCTTACACTCACCATCCAGGAACGCCCCGTACACTCACCATCCAGGAACGCCCCTTACACTCACCATCCAGGAACGCCCCTTACACTCACCATCCAGGAACGCCCCTTACACTCACCATCTAGGAACGCCCCGTACACTCACCATCCAGGAACGCCCCTTACGTTTATGATACTTCCAGTTTTATACTGGGACTCTGGGGGTAATTCCGACTTGATCGCTAGGGTACATTTTTTGCATCCCTGCGATTAGGTAGTCGCCGCCTACAGGGGGAGGGGGAAATCGATGTATATGTGTTCGTTCGGATGTGTTGGAGAGACTGCACAAACTAATTTTGTACAGTCTCTGCGCAGACCAGGACTTACTCTTCTACTGCGATGGTCGGGGCCGGAGCTGACGTCAGAAACCCTCTCTCCAAACACCTGGTCCGGTCCCGTCTGCGTTTTTCCCGACACTCCTCAAAAACGGTCAGTTGCCACCCACAAACGCCCTCTTTCTGACAATCTCCTTGCGTTCGCCGGTGTGATGGGATTTTTCGCACAATCCCGTCTCTGCGGACCGTCGCGCCTGCACATTGCGGTACATACGCATGCGCAGTTTAGACCTTATTGCCCGCTGCGCGAAAACGCACAGCTGCGATCAGGTCTGAATCGGCCCCTCTATTCGTATAACATTGGGACACGACTCACACGCATGAATATCCGCATTATTATTATCGTTTATTTATATGGCACCACAAGGGTTCTGCAGCGCCTAGCAAAGTACATAAACAAATGAGCGATCGTATTTTATGATATTGTATCTGAGTTCCGAAAACTATCTTATGTTTCCATGCACTGCGTCCTTGGAACGCTGCGGTTACATTGTCTCATTCACAAAAGAAAATGTAAATATTCATGGAGTGCGATAGGTCAATGCTCATGTCTTTATATTGCCAGTAAGTGGCAACATATATTACTAACTTACCAGCCAATTACCTGCTACATAAACCATCCGCAGTAAGAGGTGGCGATAGCTGTATTCAGCAGGACGCAGGCGACAGAAGCGCTGTCATTACATAAATACGTCACGTTTTAGTATGGCGTCCCTAACAAGTGCTTTGTCTTATTACATAATAATAATAATAATAGTGATAATAATGTAGCAGAACATTTCCCGTCCAGGGATTCAGGTGCCAGTTATATTACTCTGTCCTGTCGTCCCCACAGATTCCGCACCGCAAGCCTTATCACATGTTATATCTTCTATTGATGCACATGTATATTATCATATCTGCCGGACAGCAGTGGCTGCTGGAGCCGTTTAATATTCATAGCTAAAAGCAGTTGTTTAGGAATATACAGCGAGACAGCTGATCCCGTCTCCCGCCGTGACTACCAATTTGCATAAGCTGTGAAATATTAAAACCTCCGTTGTAATCCTACAAAGCCTGCCCATAGGCTGTGAGGGCCCTATTAGAGTCGACGGACTGGGGGCCACATGCAATAACTCTAATAAGCCCGCTTATTTGTGTTGTAACAATTACAGATATATTTTCCCCCCTCACAATAATGTGACGGCATTCAGGCAAGGAGAAAGCACAGCTGCAGCATACGCCCTGATCCCTGCAAGGATAATGCAATAATGAGACCATCGTTATGCAGGAATAGGCAGGAATAGGCGTGACCTTTTTATTTGATTGATATAATACAAAGTGGAATCGTTCTATTTGTTAGGGGGAACCCATGAGAGTAACAGCGTTACTGACTTGCTTAAATATAAAGTAGTAACAGCCACAGACAGTGCAGCCTAGGAGGACGAGACGCTGCCGCCATTACCAGGGGACAGTGCGAGGGCTCCAAAAATATCCTAATATAAAATTGGGTGGTCAGCATCACGTGTAAGGCAAAATATACTAAGCGGCGGATTGTAAAACCCGGCGTTTTTGCGGGGTTTTTTTTTTCAATCTGCTGATTTACTAAGGACAAAACGGCCAACAAAACCGCAGAGAACGTACACTATAGAATAGAACAGAATTAAATATCAAAGCACCATCAATGTTTTAGACCATAGAAAGAATAGAATAGAAAACCGGATTTATTAAGCGGTGGTCTTAAAAACCACCACAAAACCTGCCAAATAAATTACTACAATCAGACAGGCGTGCTTACTGACACAGCAGGTAAATGAACTGATTTATTATCATTCAACAAATACTGTATCCTCAACAACAACAAAACAACAACACCGTCACACTGCACTCACACACAAAAAAACAACACACAAGACTTAAAAAATACTATATGGAAAACACATCTCAAATAGACAATTACAGAACAAGGATCGAGACAATTTATACAAATAAAAAACCCACCACAATTAGCAGCCACACTGTGCGGGGAATTTAATTAGCTGCAATAATTTACTGCAGGCTAATTGCTCCCCCGGGACTATTCAATTAGCCCACAAGCTGCAGTTAACAGGAATTTCTGTCCGGGTCTGAGTAGATCTGAAGAGAAATCCCCTATAAATAGCCTGCTATCGGGGGCCTGAAAAATGTTAACACAGAGGTCCAGGAACTTATCCCGGATTCTAGAGGTTAACACCGATAACGGTAATTTATCAGGGCGTGAAAAAGGGCTCTAATTAAATAGCCCCGGATGTTAAAGCCAGAGGCTACCAATTTTTTCACACCCAGTAAATTACCACGTCTAATTGAATTCCCCCCTTAATTTCCTTATACGTTCCTACAGCGTTCTCCTCCCCCACTTATACTCCCTCCAGGACTCTCTCTGTGTTCATTACAGCTGTGGCGTCAGTAAGGTGTTCCGTTTGTCAGTGAACTGACGGACAACTCTGGAATCATGAGGTTTGCATCCATCCAACCCGAATGGGACCCTACCGATAAAAAAGTATGGAGGTATCTCCAGCTTAGGCATTTCCTATGGGGTCTGGGGGCAGAAAGCGCTCTGAGATGTGGGTTTACCCCTTTCCAAACCATGTGCTTGTCACTGTCATACCCTCCTCATCCCCCGTCCTCCATTGTTGCCTGTTGACCACCTTTTTCCATCTAGGCCTGGGGGGAGATGACTGGCCAGAAACCAGTAGCAACACATTTTCTAGCTCTAGCTCAATTAATATGATAGTGGTTGAAAACCGCTATAATGCCTTGTCACGCTGGTACAGATGCCCTGGTCTCTTGGCAAATCTGTATCTCGGGGTCCCCAACTGCTGGAGGTGCCCAGTGGCGCACGCAGGGGGTTTTTCCAAGTACCTGGAAACCCCCCCTGATGAGCCGAGTTTTCTTTTTGAGACGGAGACACTACCCTGCCCCGTATCCTTTCTGCAATAAGGTGATAGAGATTATTCTTCAGGAAGATCTGCCTTCTTGCACTAGTTTTTGACTCTTGTACAGATTGCGTAGACCCCGGGCGCTCTATGAGAAGTCCCTGTTATGTGACATTCTTAGCGCCCCTAAGGCAGTAATCCCTGTCCACTGGCGATCTGCAACTGCACCATGATTGAGAGTAAAGGGACCTCTGCTACTCCCCCACTCCGCTGACACCACCGTTCCTGCCCATCTGGGGTCCTACTCTCCTGCTACACTAGGTCTGTCCCATCTCTCTCGCATATACAGTATATGTTCCGTAATATATTCTGTCCCTTCAAGCACCAGGTGACACTATTTCCTGACATAAGGCAGAGGCACTATATGTCATCATGACGAGGTCGTCTAGGCCGATGTGGCTTTGTTATGCCTTTGTTCTTTCTAATAATGTGTTTTATCTTGCCGCAGAACCCAGTCAGGGCGTGTGGCAGAAGCAGAGCTTTGGTAATGTGAGAGTGATACGGACGCTTTAGTTTTGCACTACACTTAGAACCTCCTTATGATTACACGGTTATGTAGATTCTAGATTTTGAGCAGATGGAAGAACCCTATAATCTGTGTGCAAACGGCAGGAGATAACAGGAGTAATGATCGCCTGCAGGTGCTGGCTGAGACCTGGGAAGTGCTGGCTATGAGAGTGACATTTCTGTCTGCAATAGATTTTCTACGTTACATCCATTTACAGAGAGCAGGACGGTTCTGTTGATTTGTCACAGAAAGGACACCCCATCGTCCGTCTTGGTAACCGTGTTAGGAGACAGCTTCTCTAGAAGATACAATCGATAAAAACGGGATACAGATTGGAAAAGGATTTATGTGGCCATTGTATTCACTTCATTACACGCTCCCTATCTGTTGTATCCCAGGGTTCCACCTAGTGCTCCGGCAGTTGAGGATTGAAGATAAGGGGTTTAGGCTCGTCTCCTGCCATTGTGCAATGGGCGGTTTGGCACTGAACGAGGATTCAGATGTCTCCCTTACGTCAGTGAGTTCTCTTACATTCATTCTGAAGATCTACTCGCTGGTATGGAGAAAGGTGGTCTTCCTAGAAGAGGGCAGTAGGACGTACCCATAATCCAAGGCCGTCTTTGACCACCACATCCTCTACTGAAATGAGATTGTGAGCAACAACGTAATGACGGAAATCATGGTGGAGACTTTTTGCGTCAAACGCAGTTTAAGATGTTGCAAGAAACAGATGGTGTTGTTCTGTGGGCAGAGGAGCAAATATTTTTTTTCTTTTTTATTAATACATTTATTTAAAACACCAAAATTATAAAAAAAAAAATTTTACGTTATCTACCATTTCTGACCCATCCAACAATTTAATACCCTCGCTTCTGGTCAATATGGTCCATGCAATGAAATTACCTGTGACACTTACGTTACTTGACTATCAGAGAAGGAGGAGGTGCAGCCGCAGCTACGCAAGACTCAAACAAAGTACCTGGGCTAGGTGGCTTTCATCTACATGAGGCACCAGCCTGAGATCAGTATTAATAGACCACCATTTGTCATTATGTCTATAACCTCCCTCATGGCTGGGGCAGCGCTACAAGATTGGTAACACTCCCCAGTATAAAAACGGGAAGAAACATAGAACCGTGAAATTGCAGACCTGTAAGTCTGACTTTTGTTGTGGGTATTAGCCTAAGGGAGAGTCAGGAATGCTATTCTGAAATAAATTGTAAAAAATAAGTGGTTCTACACAATAATCTGTGAGCGCGAACTCAAGACAGAACTGCAGGGGGGGTGGATCTACTTTAAAAATGCACTTAAACTTAGGGTCCACCGCAGATAAGGCTCGCTACCCAGAGTTCTACAGGGGTTAGGGTCCCTATAATTTACCACCCCCTTGGAGATGCAGGGCCAGATTAACAATGGCGTCGAAGGGACTACAGATCCGAAATAGGCCCATTGTTATGATGACAAAATGATGATCAGCTGCTCAGCTTGCCATACGGTTGACCATAAATCATAATAATAACATTTTATTTATTTTTTCCTAGCAAAATTATGGAATTTTTCTAGCTAGCTATCTCTATTCAACTAACATTATTTTCATTGTGAGGTGTCATATTAGTTGTTAACTGACAGTTCTCTACAAAGCAGTGACCTTTCTACCAAAGCTGAGTGACAACACAAAGGCTGTTTATGATTGAATAAGTCTCATGGTCAGCATATGGAGATGAAAAATCATATCCTGCATGCATTCTGCCATTGCTGTCTCTATTCGACGGCGATTATGTTGCTGCTGCCAATGTCAAACAGGAATTTCACCATCGCACAGAATAAATTAATTTCTTATGGGGTGTTTTTGTTGTTTTTTTGCTTTGGATTGTCTGCAGGAAATGTGTTCATAGTTTTGCAGAAGGAACATAAATGCCTGTTACTATAACATAAGTAATAAGTAACTGTAGCTATTCCCTATACTCCCCGTCATGTATCTGTTTCTGCTTCTGGAGATGAAGAATGTCCCCTCTCTTTGTGTTCCGTTCCCCACCACTGGGCGGAACGCGGCTGTGTGAGTGATATGTGTCTAATCGGTGCTAGCTTTCTGGAAGGAAAGGTTCAGGAGCGCCGGGACTGGGGGTGGTGCTATTAAAAAATATTTATTGTCTGTCTATCTATCTATCTATCTATCTATCTATCTATCTATCTATCTATCTATCTATCTATCTATCTATCCAAGTTAAAACTAGCGTACATGGTCACTAGATATATTAACAGATATAGTTGATAACTGACAGTTTTATAGCAAGTCACATGATCAGCTAATTGCTTTCATATATCACATCCTACCCACATTTCACCGTTGCTATCTATCTATCTATCTATCTATCTATCTATCTATCTATCTATCTGTCTGTCTGTCTATATATCTATCTATCTATGTATCATTGGGGGTCATTCCGACCCGTTCGCACGCAGCGGTTCTTCGCTGCGGTGCGAACGGGTCGGAACTGCACATGTGCGGCATGCGCATTGCATCGCGGGGCAACGACGTGCACAGCGAAAAAAGAAGACGCAGCGCCGATCGCATGAAGATTGACAGCGGAGTGGCATTCCGGGGCGGATACTCACCGTTGGATGCAGTTTTCGGGGAGTGGTCGTCCGAACGCAGGCGTGTCCAGGCAAACGGAGGGCGGATGTCTGACGTCAAAGCCGGGAGAAACCTCGCTGGATCCGTCGCACAGGGTAAGTAGCTCCAGCCTTACTTTTCAACTGCACACAACTTTTTTAGCTAAGCAGGGCTGCACAAGCGAACGCAGCCCTGCTAAGCTAAAATACACTCCCCCATAGGCGGAGGTTAGTTGAACGCAGCATCAGCAAAAAGTTGCTGGCTGCGATCAACTCGAAATGACCCCCATTGTTTTTATATAACATTTAGCTTAAGGTAAGCATACCTTACATTGTGATGTCATATCAGCAGATACAGTCAATATCTAAAAGTTTTCTACAAAGCAGTGACCTTTCTACCAAAGCTGAGTGACATCACAAAGGATATTTATGATGTGAGCGAGTCACATGATCAGCATACTAAATATTGCCTGCATTTTTCCATTGCTATATCTTTCTATGGAAAGCTATTTCTAAAGGAAACTGCAGAAATTGTTGCTCGCCTAGTTCTAGAGCATCAGTGATGGCTTGCCCTGGGGGAGTTCACCACATGATGGTAAACTCTCATGCCTTGACCAAGGCCTCCTGACTAATCAAGAATAGTGAAGAACACAACTCCACAATCACCTGTAAGAAAACAGAGTTCCTGACAAGTGAGATAGTGGCAGCAAAATAATTGGCCAGCTTAGCATTGCCGTGCAGTGGAGATACTTTTCAAACCAGCATGTCTGCAGCCTGATGCAACCCTCTTCCAGTAAGGATGAATGAGAATGCTGATAAGGTATCAGGCTAGCATCCTAACGGTGCAGTCAAAGACTGCCAAGGTCCCAATCCTGCCAATGTAGGTTAGCTGTGTTCTTGGACCAGCTTTGACCCCTGGATGTAGAATACATTGCTGAAATTACCCAATGGTTATGTCTCACCACCTGTAAACCGGACCTCAGCCAAGCTTCTAACAGGCTGAATGAACATAATTGTCTCAGTAGTAGCAGAAATAGTGCGATGCTCTTTGCGTTGCATGTGCTTAATGATCTTCTGATGGCAAGAGATGGAGGTGACTGTTCAGGCCTAATCTCCTGGATCTCTGTTGATACCATGGGACATTGAAGTCGAACTGAGCACCTGATAAATGTCAGTGGATTGGATGGCACAGTCCTTACCTGGATCACACTGTTACTCACTGGCAGGTCACAGAGAGCTTCTCCTGGAGTATACTCATCATCATCATCAGTGTCACTTCATGTGGTGTCCCACAGGGTTGTATACTAACTCCCATGCTAATTGCAGTATACATGCTACCACTGGGTGATATAATCAGGCGCCATGGCCTGGTCTACCACTGCTGTGTAGATGATACATAACATAACTGTACCTGTCCTTTGATCCGGGCACTGAGAACCCAATAACAACCCTAAATGGCCGCCTAGCTAAGCTCCAGTAGTGGGTGAGTGCCAGTTGGCTGTGACTGAACCCTGATAAAACAGTGGTCCTTATGATAGGTCACAGGACAAGACTGCAGCTTAGCCAACCAACTGGACTTACGCTTGGGAGTTCAGAACTATAAAACACTGATCATGTGGAGAATCTTGGTGTTGTCCTGGAAGGTGGCATCTGACACTTATACATCAGGTATCAGACACAATCAAATCCTCATTCTTTCATCTGAGGAACATAGCTAGAATCAATTCTTTCATCTGAGGAACATAGCCAGAATCAATTCTTTCATCTGAGGAACATAGACAGAAACAATTCTTTCATCTGAGGAACATAGCCAGAATCAATTCTTTCATCTGAGGAACATAGCCAGAAACAATTCTTTTATCTGAGGAACATAGCTAGAATCAATTAGTTCATTTGAGGAACATAGCCAGAATCAATTTTTTCATCTGAGGAACATAGCCAGAATCAATTCTTTCACCTGAGGAACATAGCCAGAATCAGTTCTTTCATCTGAGGAACATAGCCAAAATCAATTATTTCATCTGAGGAACATAGCCAGAATCAATTCTTTCATCTGAGGAACATAGCCAGAATCAATTCTTTCATCTGAGGAACATAGCCAGAATCAATTCTTTTATCTGAGGAACATAGCCAGAATCAATTCTTTTATCTGAGGAACATAGCTAGAATCAATTATTTCATTTGAGGAACATAGCCAGAATCAATTTTTTCATCTGAGGAACATAGCCAGAATCAATTCTTTCACCTGAGGAACATAGCCAGAATCAGTTCTTTCATCTGAGGAACATAGCCAAAATCAATTATTTCATCTGAGGAACATAGCCAGAATCAATTCTTTCATCTGAGGAACATAGCCAGAATCAATTCTTTCATCTGAGGAACATAGCCAGAATCAATTCTTTTATCTGAGGAACATAGCCAGAATCAATTCTTTTATCTGAGGAACATAGCTAGAATCAATTATTTCATTTGAGGAACATAGCCAGAATCAATTCTTTCATCTGAGGAACATAGCCAGAATCAATTCTTTCATCTGAGGAACATAGCCAGAATCAATTCTTTCATCTGAGGAACATAGCCAGAATCAAGCCCTTACTTCCCTCAGATCTGCCTATAATCATACATGCATTTCAGGGGCATAGGGAGAAGGTGGCCCCGTGTACAGACTCTGTTGGCCACTTCCTCTCTGCGGTGCCGTAGACAGGTCTCTGGAAACATGGCGCCTGCAGTGTTCCCGTGACTAATCTCTAGCATGCATGTACGGGTCTCTAAAACCATGGTGCCCGCCATATTCCCGGAGACAAATCTGTACTGCTCATGTGCAAATCACCGGGAAAATGGCCACTTTCCTATTTTCTGAGTGATTTCTCTTGTAGCAGCAGCACTAACAGGGGACTCCGATGAGGTAAGTTATTGAAAATGGGTGCAGGGTGTAGGCTCCCCTGGAGCCATGGGCCCATGTGCAATTCACACACTGCACCCATTGTAGAAACACCAATGCCTCGAGTATCCCACGCATCCTTTAGAAGTGCATCTTTTAGCTTAGTAGGTCTTCCTTGCACAGTTCCATAGGTGTCCTCTCTAGAAACCATCAGTAACAGACTCAGGGGCAGATGTACTAAGCCTTGAAGAGAGATAAACAGAGAGTTCAACTACCAACCAGTCAGCTCCTGCCATTTTGCTGGTCCTTTATCTCTGTCCACCTCAATATCCCCTTCAATACCTAAACTAGGTACACACCGAGATAGGTTGTGGCACCGCCTGAGCGGACGATTCAGGAAAGTATACACACTTACTGATTGGCCGCTCGATGTGTCGGCCTGACGTCACAGTTGGGAGGGCATTTGAATTTCCCCGCCCAGCTTTGACTTCAGTCCCCGCAGCAAGTGTTTGCTGACCACCCGTACTCAGCCAGATGGCCGATATATATCTTCAGGTATATCGCATCACGACGTGATATGTCTGTGAACCAACGAAGACGTTCACAGACATATCAGGTGTATGCAGGCGCCGAACGGCTGGCGATATATCGGCCGTTTGATTGAACGTCAATATATTGCCCAGTAAGTAGAAGATAAATATTCGGGCAGTGATAACGTTACTAGTGGTGTAGAGTGCCAATGCTAAATCTGTAAATTAGTTTTGTCTGTGTTTATATGTTACATACTGAAAATGTAGGGGGATATCCAATTAACCGCAGTAAATTATCATGGTTAATGGATTCCCCCGGGGTTACTGTATACTAGGCAGAATCCCGGATAAGCAGCCCTTAGAGACCCGTTATTGGGTCTTAGATCTTATTCTGGTTCTCATGTGTTATCGCCCGAAAACGGGTTATTTACTGCACGGTAAAAATGGCCTGTAATTGGATAGCCGATAATACTATCGGCCAATTTTACCCGTTTTTGCCGTGCGGTAAGCGATCGCCGGCAAATGGATACCCCTATTAATGTATTCTATGAAGGTGGAGCGTGTTATCTGTAAGTACATCCTGTCTAATTAGCCGTTGATGATCTGAAGTACTTTTTCAGTAGCGAGCTGACAATTTATTTTGCTACACAATTAAGCCAAGAATAGATTTTGCTATTTGCTGGAGCCCATTACTGCGCAGCGTCGGCTGCTGTTAGGGGAAGGTGGCCGAGCTGGCCGAGAGCAGAAGTACTGTATGATGCCGTTATCTTACATCGTTAATCCATAAGGCAGCCGCTGCCTGTTCCCAGCCTGACACGCGCTGCATGCTGTACAGCCACAGGGGTCCCATATACCTAAGACCAGAGCATTCTGCATGAAGCGGTCACAAGCCGATGTAGGGGGTCATTCCGAGTTGATCGCTCGCTGTTTTTAGCAGCCATGAAAACGCATAGTCGCCGCCCACAGGGGAGTGTATTTTCGCTTTACAAGTGTGCGAACGCCTGTGCAGCTGAGTTCTGCAAAAACATTTTGTGCAGTTTCTGAGTAGCTCAGAACTTACTCAGCCCTTGCGATCACTTCAGCCTGTCCTGTCCCGGAAATGACGTCAGACACCCGCCCTGCAAACGCTTGGACACACCTGCGTTTTTCCAAACACTCTCACAAATGCCTTCTTCCTGTCAATCTCCTTGCGATCAGCTGTGCAAACGAATTCTTTGTTAAATCCATCGCTCAGCAACAGTATGCGGTGCAAACGCATGCGCAGTAGTTACCTGATCGATACGCTGCGAAAAACAGCAGCGTGCGATCAGGTCGGAATGACCCCTGTAAAAACGCAGTCGCGGTATACCGGAGAATGTTACATCTCTTTTTTCATAAATGTAAAGTATTTTCACAGGTTTGTATTTTTTCATTTAGCTTTACTTATTACAATTATTATTATTATTAATTATTAGATTTTACTTATTATTGGAAATCTAGTAATTTATTGAGGAATGGGATATCGGGGTCAGAATAGGGTAACTGGGAATGATAACATGTAATTTAGGGCCACATGTAATAACTTGCGATTTGCGGGAGCCGGCAGAATTCCGGCGAGATATTCACTAGATTCAAAGCAGTAATTAGATTCAAGGCAATTACAGCTATAAATCTAATGAGTATCTGGCCAGAATAATAGTGATAACAGAAGTATAGATTGCTTACAGGTAATTAAGCCTGTTTTATTTAATGTTTTAAAACAGCCTTATTGGGGCAGTTAGTGCAGAAGCCTCACATGGATGTATTTTATTTCTTTTAATAGCAAGATAAGTGTCCTGTTAGCATGCATCTGATAGTCATTGCTCTTAGCTGCCCTGCTACAGATCATTATCTCCTTTTCAATACCTCTATGTGGGGAAAACAGTAATGGCTGCCACAATGTAACAGCTCTTAGCATGTTATGTGATGGCAGAGGGGGGAGAAGGAGAGGAGGAGGATGTCACAGTGACCAGAGCAGACACAAGGGTCTATTCAGATCTGAATGCAGCCGCGCGTCTGTATGCGTCGGCTGCGCTCTGAGCATCTGCGAACGCGCACTGGCCGCATTACGCGACCCTTTACCTTGCGGTCATATCCTGTCGTCATATTGTCAGCCCGCTACAGAGACGCAGGCTTGCAGCTCTTAGCATGTCATGTGATGGCAGGAGGTATGATGGAGGGGGAGGTTGTCACAGTGAAAACAGAGAGCGGAGCAGCATTCCAAAGCCTCTCTGCTCACTACATTGTGTGCCGGGTGACTGCTGTTGCAGTGGTAGTCGTATAACAAAGTGGAAATGATGACAAATTAGCAATCATTAGTAATCAAGTTAAGGAGGCTGATTACCTTCCTATAGCCTGTCCCAATGATTTACACTGGGATTGCTGCTTGAATACACAATTAATAAGAAGAAGAGGAGAGCATGGATAGAGATTTAGCAATAGTGATGTCATCTCTTTCACACGTGGTAGTTTTTCCTGGCAGACGGCCCCTTGCACGGTTCTTACAGTCAGTTGTATCTCAGTGACATCTCTCTACTACAAATACAGCTAGCAAGCATTGCAGGACGCAGGGCCTGACGCAGCTGCACGCAATGGCGACATGGGATGTAAGCGGCCGATGTTTTCAGTCTACGCATGTGTCCCGATGGTTATCGTTCAAAGATGCAGCTGAATATTGCACGCAGACAGATGCAAATTCAGTGAGAGTTTCTGGGAGGTAACGGGGAGACCCCAGATGCAGGCGTGTTGCAGTCTTCGGACCCGGTCGCACTGACACCAACGTCTAAGAGTCGTGCCTACAGCTGCGTCTCTGAGTCGGGCCTGAAATACGTGGGTGCAATTATCAGAGGAGGACTTTCTCATACAGATCCTGGGGTTTTGGATGCAGAAGATGACAGAGGAGACCGAGGTCCTAATTCAGAGCTGATCGCTAGGCTGCGTTTTCGTGCAGAGGGCGATCAGGTTGCAACGCAATGCGCAGGCGCGTCACACGGGTACACAGCGGATCGCCGCTCAGCGATGGGTTTGTGCGGAGGATCCATTTGCACGGGCGTTTGCAAGGAGATTGACAGGAAGAAGGCGTTTGCAGGGCGGGTGTCTGACGTCAATTCCGGCCCCGGACAGGCTGAAGTGATCGCAGCGGCTGAGTAAGTCCTGGGCTGCGCAGAGACTGCACAAAATCTGTTTGTACCGCTCTGCTACACATGTGACTGATCACACACCTGCACAGCTAAAATACACCCCCCCTATGGGCGGCGACTATGCGAACGCAGGACTGCAAAAAACACCTAGCGAGCGATCGGGTCTGAATTAGGCCCTGTGTGCGGGGAGAGAGCAGACATTGCAGCACGTGTCAGACTGTGTGAGAAGACTGCGCATGGAAGTGACACATCCCTGCACACTTTCTCTCACGCACTTACCCCTGAGGTCTGCAGCAATAGACTGTATAAAGTGCCGCCGTCCTGCAGCTGCTGGGTGATAATGTGCTGGGTCTCACCATCAGCGATACTATGTGCCCCTTACTGACCGTCGTTATAACCTGGGGACGAGCGCAGTAACGGCATGCTGTGACCGGCCAGTTTACCTATTATTAGCATTAATACTATTTTTATCTCTGGTTTGATAAACCACTGACTGTGCACAAGGTTTGGGGAAAGTATTAGTGCTATCGGCATTATGACAACTGTATGGCACAGTGGTAAGCATTGCTAAGTGACAGTGCCTGAAGTTTGTATACTTACCTACTTTGTCTCCTGGTGATTTCACACAATGGACACTTTCTTTTGGATATTGGTTCACGTAACAAAATGGCTTCCGCCCTTGCGCGCAGGCGACCAACCCAGAGTTAGTGGCTTATTAATAAAAGATAATAATGATGACTGTAAAATGCGCTTGGCCTGGATGTCTTTTGTCATTTGCTAATTTTAGTGCTCTAGCCAGGGACGTATTAACCCCGCGGGGACCCATGTGCACCCTGCACCCATTATAATTACACCTAACGTCTGGCTGTTATACAGGGTCGTCACAAAATGATTCTGCCCAAATGCCCCCATAGCTGCCGACACTTATATATATATATATATATATATATACCTCTGCTATCTGTGCTGTTACAGTAGGTGATCCAGCTGAATGCTCCTCCCACTCATTAACATGGATAATTAAGGTTCCTCTGCATAATTTATTGCAATTTTGAGATCTTTATGGCAAAATACTGTAGGTCATTGTTGTGTGTATATATATATATATATCTATAAGGGAGTGTATATTAGCTGTGTAAGTGTGCGAACGCATGTGTAGCAGAGCTGTACAAACAGATCTTGTGCAGTCTCTTTGCGCAGCCCAGAACTTACTCAGCCGCTGCGATCACTACAGCCTGTCCGGGACCGGAATTGACGTCCGGAATGCTCCCTGCAAACGCTTGTACACGCCTGCGTTTTTCCAACCACTCCCTGAAAACGGTCAGTTGCCACCAACAAACGCCTTCTTCCTGTCAATCTCCTTTCGATCGCCCATGTAAATTGATTCTTCGCATAAACCCATCGCTGAGCGGCGATCCGCTTTGTACCCGTGTGACGCACCTGCACATTGCGGTGCATGCGCAGTTTAGACCTGATCGCCCGCTGTACGAAAACACAGCCTTGCGATCAGGTCTGAATTACCCCCAATATCATTGTACTTTGTTACTACTGTCAAGGCCATTTTTGTGAATAAGCGGTTTCTATAACAATAACAATTTGCTGACTTGCTAAGCTTTAGGCTCTGCACAAATGTCAGTAACCCCACTGACCCCTGACAGAACCCTGACAGACTCCTCAGAGAGACCCCTCACATAGACTCCTCACAGACAACCCTGATAGAGACCCTTCAGAGAATCCTGATAGATACCCCTCACAGAGAAACCTCAGACAACCCTGACAGAGAACCTTCAGAGACACCTGACAAGAGAAACCTCAGACAACCCTGATAGAGACCCCTCACAGAAAAACCTCAGACAACCCTGATAGAGACCCCTCACAGAAAAACCTCAGACAACCCTGACAGAGACCGCTTGCAGAGACCCCTGACAGAGAACCCGGACAGAGACCGCCTGACAGAGAACCTGGACAGAGACCCCTAACAGAGACCCCTGACAAAACCCCTGACAGAGAAACCTCAGACAACCCAGACAGAGACCGCTTGCAGAGACCCCTGACAGAGACCCCCGACAGAGAACCTGGACAGAGACCTTTGACAGAGAACCTGGACAGAGACCCCTTGAGAAGAGCCCTGACAGAACCTCATGAAGAACCCTGACAGAAGCATTAGAAATGCAGGAGATTTCACCTTCCTCCCCAGGGTGCAATAAGGTGCAGATGGATTGTTCTCCATGTTTGGCCCCAGGGGATGAGTGATACAAGCAGAGGGGAGAGCACTCGCAGAGAACCCTGACTCAGAGACCCCTAACAGAGCACACTGACAGAGATCCCTAACAAAGACTCCTGACAGAGACCCCTGACAAAGAATAGACTCCTCACAGACAACCCTGATAGAGACCCTTCAGAGAATCCTGATAGATACCCCTCACAGAGAAACCTCAGACAACCCTGACAGAGAACCTTCACAGAGACACCTGACAAGAGAAACCTCAGACAACCCTGATAGAGACCCCTCACAGAAAATCCTCAGACAACCCTGATAGAGACCCCTCACAGAAAAACCTCAGACAACCCTGACAGAGACCCCTGACAGAGAACCCGGACAGAGACGCCTGAGAGACTCCTGACAGAGAACCTGGACAGAGACCCCTAACAGAGACCCCTGACAAAACCCCTGACAGAGAAACCTCAGACAACCCAGACAGAGACCGCTTGCAGAGACCCCTGACAGAGAACCTGGACAGAGACCCCTGACAGAGAACCTGAACAGAGACCTTTGACAGAGAACCTGGACAGAGACCCCTTGATAAGAGCCCTGACAGAACCTCATGAAGAACCCTGACAGAAGCATTAGAAATGCAGGAGATTTCACCTTCCTCCCCAGGGTGCAATAAGGTGCAGATGGATTGTTCTCCATGTTTGGCCCCAGGGGATGAGTGATACAAGCAGAGGGGAGAGCACTCACAGAGAACCCTGACTCAGAGACCCCTAACAGAGCACACTGACAGAGATCCCTAACAAAGACTCCTGACAGAGACCCCTGACAAAGAATAGACTCCTCACAGACAACCCTGATAGAGACCCTTCAGAGAATCCTGATAGATACCCCTCACAGAGAAACCTCAGACAACCCTGACAGAGAACCTTCAGAGACACCTGACAAGAGAAACCTCAGACAACCCTGATAGAGACCCCTCACAGAAAAACCTCAGACAACCCTGATAGAGACCCCTCACAGAAAAACCTCAGACAACCCTGACAGAGACCGCTTGCAGAGACCCCTGACAGAGAACCCGGACAGAGACGCCTGAGAGACTCCTGACAGAGAACCTGGACAGAGACCCCTGACAGAGAAACCTCAGACAACACAGACAGAGACCGCTTGCAGAGACCCCTGACAGAGACCCCTGACAGAGAACCTGGACAGAGACCTTTGACAGAGAATCTAGACAGAGACCCTTTGATAAGAGCCCTGACAGAACCTCATGAAGAACCCTGACAGAAGCATTAGGAGTGCAGGAGATTTCACCTTCCTCCCCAGGGTGCAATAAGGTGCAGATGGATTGTTCTCCATGTTTGGCCCCAGGGGATGAGTGATACAAGCAGAGGGGAGAGCACTCGCAGAGAACCCTGACACAGAGACCCCTAACAGAGCACCCTGACAGAGATCCCTAACAAAGACTCCTGACAGAGACCCCTGACAAAGAACCTGGACAGAAACCTTGGACACAGAACCCCTGACAAAGACCCCTCATGTAGAATCTGACAGAGAACCCTCACAGAGACCCATGACAGAGACTCCTGACAGAGAACCTGGACAGAGGCTCCTGACAGAGACCCCTGACAGAGAACCTGGACAGAGACCCATGACAGAGAACCTGGACAGAGACCTTTGACAGAGACCCCTGACAGAGACATTTGACAGAGAACCTGGACAGAGACCCCTTGATGAGAGCCCTGACATAACCTCAGGAAGAACCCTAACAGAGAAGCATTAGGAGTGCAGGAGAGTTCACCTTCCTCTCCAGGGTGCATTAAGGTGCAGATGGATTGTTCTACATGGGGTAAATTTACTAAGATGGGAGTTCTATTTAGGATGGGATGTTGCCCATAGCAACCAATCAGATTCCAGGTATTATCTTCTAGAAGGTGTTAGATAAATGAGAAGTAGAATCTGATTTGTTACTATGGGTAACATCCACACTTGAATAGAACTCCCAGCTTAGTAAATTTACCCCCATGTGGGGCCCCAGGGGATGGGTGATATAAGCAGAGGGGAGAGTCCTCGCAGAGAACCCTTACAGAGACACCTGACAGAGAACCTTGACAGAGACTCCTGACAGAGAACCTGGACAGAGACCTTTGACAGAGACTCCTGACAAAGAACCTGGACAGAGACCACTGACAGAGAACCATGAGAGAAACCTACACAGAAACCCTAACAAAGACCCTCACAGAGAACCCTGACAGCAAAACCTCAGACAACCCTGACAGAGACCCCTGACAGAGACATCGGACACAGAACCGCTCACAGAGAGCCCTGACAGCAAAACCTCAGACAACCATGACAGAGATCCTTCAGTGAATCCTGACAGAGAACCTGGACAGAGACTCCTGACAGAGAACCTGGACAGAGACATTTGACAGAAAACCTGGACAGAGACTCCTGACAGAGAACCTGCACAGAGACCCCTGACAGAGAACCTGGACAGAGACTCCTGACAGAGAACCTGGACAGAGACCCCTGACAGAGAACCTGGACAGAGACTCCTGACAGAGACCCCTGACAGAGAACCTGGACAGAGACCGATGACAGAGAACCTGGACAGAGAACCTGGACAGAGACTCCTGACAGAGAACCTGGACAGAGACCCCTGACAGAGAACCTGGACAGAGACCGATGACAGAGAACCTGGATAGAGACTCCTGACAGAGAACCTGGACAGAGACCCGACAGAGAACCTGGACAGAGACCCCTGACAGAGAACCTGGACAGAGACTCCTGACAGAGAACCTGGACAGAGACCCCTGACAGAGAACCTGGACAGAGACCGATGACAGAGAACCTGGGCAGAGAACCTGGACAGAGACTCCTGACAGAGAACCTGGACAGAGACCCCTGACAGAGAACCTGGACAGAGACCCCTGACAGAGAACCTGGACAGAGATCCCTGACAGAGACTCCTGAGAACCTGGACAGAGACTCCTGACAGAGAACCTGGACAGAGACCCATGACAGAGACCCATGACAGAGGACCTGGGCAGAGAACCCGGACAGAGACCCCTGACAGAGAACCTGGACAGAGACTCCTGACAGAGAACCTGGACAGGGACCCCTGACAGAGAACCTGGACAGAGACCGATGACAGAGAACCTGGGCAGAGAACCTGGACAGAGACTTCTGACAGAGAACCTGGACAGAGACTCCTGACAGAGAACCTGGACAGAGACCCATGACAGAGAGCCTGGACAGAGACCCATGACAGAGAACCTGGACAGAGATTCCTGACAGAGAACCTGGACAGAGAACCTGGACAGAGACCCCTGACAGAGAACCTGGACAGAGACTCCTGACAGAGAACCTGGACAGAGACCCCTGACAGAGAACCTGGACAGAGACCCCTGACAGAGAACCTGGACAGAGACTCCTGACAGAGAACCTGGACAGAGACTCCTGACAGAGAACCTGGACAGAGACTCCTGACAGAGAACCTGGACAGAGACCCATGACAGAGAGCCTGGACAGAGACCCATGACAGAGAACCTGGACAGAGAACCTGGACAGAGACCCATGACAGAGAACCTGGACAGAGACCCCTGACAGAGAACCTGGACAGAGACTCCTGACAGAGAACCTGGACAGAGATCCCTGACAGAGAACCTGGACAGAGACCCCTGAGAACCTGTACAGAGACTCCTGACAGAGAACCTGGACAGAGACCCCTGACAGAGAACCTGGAAAGAGACCCCTGACAGAGAACCTGGACAGAGACCCATGACAGAGAGCCTGGACAGAGACCCATGACAGGGAACCTGGACAGAGATTCCTGACAGAGACCCATGACAGAGAACCTGGACAGAGACCCCTGACAGAGAACCTGGACAGAGATTCCTGACAGAGAACCTGGACAGAGACCCCTGACAGAGAACCTGGACAGAGACTCCTGACAGAGAGCCTGGACAGAGACCCCTGACAGAGAACCTGGACAGAGACTCCTGACAGAGAACCTGGACAGAGACCCATGACAGAGAGCCTGGACAGAGATTCCTGACAGAGAACCTGGACAGAGATTCCTGACAGAGAACCTGGACAGAGACCCATGACAGAGAACCATGACAGAGACCCATGACAGAGAACCTGGACAGAGACTCCTGACAGAGAACCTGGACAGAGACCCATGACAGAGAGCCTGGACAGAGACCCATGACAGAGAACCTGGACAGAGATTCCTGACAGAGACCCCTGACAGAGAACCTGGACAGAGACTCCAGACAGAGAGCCTGGACAGAGACCCCTGACAGAGAACCTGGACAGAGAACCTGGACAGAGACCCATGACAGAGAGCCTGGACAGAGATTCCTGACAGAGAACCTGGACAGAGACCCATGACAGAGAACCTGGACAGAGACCCATGACAGAGAACCTGGACAGAGACCCATGACAGAGAACCTGGACAGAGATTCCTGACAGAGAACCTGGACAGAGACCCATGACAGAGAACCTGGACAGAGAACCTGGACAGAGACTCCTGACAGAGAAACTGGACAGAGATCCCTGACAGAGAACCTGGACAGAGACCCCTGAGAACCTGGACAGAGACTCCTGACAGAGAACCTGGACAAAGAACCTGGACAGAGACCCCTGACAGAGAACCTGGACAGAGACCCCTGAGAACCTGGACAGAGACTCCTGACAGAGAACCTGGACAAAGAACCTGGACAGAGACCCATGACAGAGAACCTGGACAGAGACCCATGACAGAGAACCTGGACAGAGACCCATGACAGAGAACCTGGACAGAGATTCCTGACAGAGACCCATGACAGAGAACCTGGACAGAGACCCCTGACAGAGAACCTGGACAGAGATTCCTGACAGAGACCCATGACAGAGAACCTGGACAGAGACCCATGACAGAGAACCTGGAGTCCTGGACAGAGAGCCTGGACAGAGACCCCTGTCAGAGAAGCATTAGGAGTGCAGGAGAGTTCACCTTGCTCCCCAGGGAATGGGCTCCATCTGGGGCACCTGGGGATGGGTGATGCAGGCAGAGGGGAGGGCGGTACCCCAGGAGTGACAGGTGCAGGCAGCACAGAGTGAGGCACTGAGGGCACCTCCATCCCTCCTGCAGCCAGTGGCTGGTCCCAGCAGATGAGAGAGCTGGGAGGAGCAGGTCTGGGACTCAGCCATGTGCTGACTGCTCTCTGCACACAGTACATGCACGGAGAGTGGCTGCTGCATGCTCAGTCCTGCTATATAGACAGGGACTTTCTCCTCCCAGGCAGAGTGACTGTACCGGAGACTGCAGGGGGGGCTGTACCGGCACCGGAGACTGCAGGGGGGGCTGTACCAGCACCGGAGACTGCGGGGGGACTGGGCTCCAGAGCTGACACATGGAAGTAATCATGCTGCCTGCACTCACACCCTGTACAGCCGGGCTGCTGCTGCCATTCCTGTGAGCCGGTGCTCAGCGCTGTGCCTGCTGCCCCAGCCAGCCGCACATTCCTCCGGACCTATGCACAAAGATGCGAACACTGCTCCGCTCCTTCCTGCTGGGTGAGTACCTGCGGCTGCCGGGGCTCTAGCTGCGGCGTGCACGGGGTATCTGGGGGTGCTGCACAGGCAGGGTATATGGCGGTACTGCACATGTTATATATATATGGGGGGCACCGGGGGTACAGAGCTGGCATCATGTGTCAGCAGCGGATCGCCACCATTCCGCAGGTTACTACATAGCGCTATTGTATTGTGTGCCTGGAACAGGCGTATATTGGAAACAGATGTGCTGGGGGGAGGAATGGAGAGAGTGTGCGGAGAGGAGGACAATGGGAGGAGAGAAGGACTCGCACTGGGGGAGAGGTGTCAGAGCTTGGAGAGAGATAAAGTACAGATAGAAGGACAATGGAGAGGACTCACTGGGGGGGAGAGGTGTCAGAGCTTGGAGAGAGATAAAGTGCAGATAGGACAATGGAAGAGAGCTGAGGCAGGAGAGAAGGACTCACATTGGGGGAGAGGTGTCATAGCTAGGAGAGAGGTAAAGTGCAGATAGAAGGACAATGGAAGAGCTGAGGAAGGAGAGAAGGACTCAGTGGGGGAGATGTACCACAGCTAGGAGAGAGATAAAGTGCAGATAGGACAATGGAAGAGCTGAGGAAGGAGAGAAGGACTCAGTGTGGGGAGATGTATCGCAGCTAGGAGAGAGGTAAAGTGCACATAGAAGGGCAATGGAAGAACTGAGGAAGGAGAGAAGGACTCAGTGGGGGGAGAGGTAAAGTGCACATAGAAGGACAATGGAAGAGGCAGGAGAAAAGGACTCAGTGGGGGGAGAGCTATCAGAGCTAGGAGAGAGATAAAGTGCAGATAGGAGGACATTGGAAGGAGAGAAGGACTCACTGGGGGAGTAGGTATCAGTGCTTGGAGAGAGATAAAGTGCATATAGAAGAACAATGGAAGGAGAGAGGACTCACACTGGGGGAGAGCTATAAAAGCTAGGAGAGAGATAAAGTGCAGATAGGACAATGGGAGAGAGATGAGGCAGGAGAGAATGATTCACAGCTGGGAGGAGGTATCAGTGCTTGGAGAGAGATAAAGTGCATATAGAAGGACAATGGAAGGAGAGAAAAACTCACAGTGGGGAGGATGTATCAGTGCTTGGAGAGAGATAAAGTGCATATGGAAGATAGCTGAGGCAGGAGAGAAGGATTCACAGTGGGGAGGAGGTATCAGTGCTTGGAGAGAGATAAAGTACAGAAAGGAGGACAATGAAAGTGACATGAGGAATGCGAATAAGGACTCGCACGGGGAGACGTATCACAGCTTGGAGAGAGGTAAAGTGCAGATAGAAGGACAATGGGAGGAGAGCAGGACTGTTCTCACATACACAATGCTATACGGTAATAGGGTCACTGGCCGGTACACCAGCGATGGGGACATGGGCGGCACCATGTGATCAGGGGACAGTCCCAGCCATGTGTCATTCACTACAGTGTTATACTGTATCCGGACTCCAGGTCCACACAACTTAGGCCGACATCAATTGGTCAATACACCTTAGGTCAACACCTGAAATAGGTCGACGAGTACATTAGGTAATCTGTGTCGAGCGCAGCGGAATGAGACACCTTGCCCGAAGCGAGGGGACGCGGTGCACTCATTGGAGTTCCCGGTCACATTACGGGGGAAACAACACCCAATTTTTTTTCAAAAACTCATGTCGACCGTGTTCATGTCGACCTATCTCAGGCGTCGACCTAAGTTGTGTTGACCAATTGGTGTCGACCTCGAGTCCCAGACCCCCTGGGCACACACCGAGGACCCGCTAATACTTCCGTACCACCTATGCTTATTGCAGTGTGTGTTATTACAGTTATACTGGTGCTGACATGGTGACTGCATGCCAATGATACAGGGCCTGTGGGTTACTGGTGGATTTGGTACAGGGTTGTTTCCAAGGTCTCTCTTTAATCAATGTGACGTTTTCCCAGACTATCCCTCCTCCAGGCTTACCGTAGTCTAAAACCAGCGTGATATTACGTGTAGCGGTTGTCTGTGGCCAGATAATACAGAGCGAACGCTGCGCGTGTAACGTGTATTAGACACGGTGGGCCTAATTCAGACCTGATCGCTCGCTAGGGTTTTTTTGCAGTCCTGCGTTCGCATAGTCGCCGCCCACCGGGGGTGTATATTTTAGCTGTGGAAGTGTGCGAACGCATATGCAGCCGAGCGGTACAAAAAAACTTTGTGCAGTTTCTGAGTTGCCCAGAACTTACTCAGCCGCTGCGATCACTTCAGCCTGTCCGGGGCCGGAAAAGACGTCAGACACCCGCCCCGCAAACGCCTGGACACGCCTGCGTTTTTCCATCCACTCCCAGAAAACGGTCAGTTGCCACCCACAAACACCCTCTTCCTGTCAATCTCCTTGCGATCGCCCGTGCAAATGGATTCTTCGCACAAACCCATCGCCGAGCGGCGTTCCGCTGTGTACCCTTGCGACGCGCATGGATTCTTCGCTAAATACATCGCACAGCAACGATGAGCTTTGTACCAGTATGACGCTCCTGTGCATTGCGCTGCGTACGCATGCGCAGTTCTGACCTGATTGCGGCGCTGCAAAAAAACGCTAGCGAGCGATCAGGGCTGAATTACCCCAATGCCAGTTTCCAGCAGGAACGATGTTCCCGCACCTCTCCTGTCCTGGGCCGAAATGGATTTTCCATAGTCCCTTTCAAGTGTCTTCTCTTCTAAATACGACAGACAGACAGACAGACAGACAGACAGATATTTTTTAATAGCACCACCCCCAGTCCCGGCGTTCTTGAACCTTTCCTTCCAGAAAGCTAGCACCGAGTAGACACGTATCACTCACACAGCCGCGTTCCGCCCAGAGGTGGGGAACGGAACACAAAGAGAGGGGACGTTCTTCATCTCCAGAAGCAGAAACAGATACATGACGGGGAGTATAGGGAATAGCTACAGTTACTTATTACTTCTAGTAACGAGCATTTAGGTTCCTTCTGCAAAACTATAAACACATTTGCTGCAGACAATCCAAAGCAAAAAACACCCAAAACACCCCATAAGGAATGAGTTTATTCTGTGCGATTGCGAAATCCGTGTCTGACATCGGCAATACAGCCGTGAGCAGCCAGCTCATCATCTTACACCAGTTCCCTTTCTCCTCCGCTGCTTTGCTCTGTCACTTTGGCCGATGTACCTCTGACGTCATGGCGGGATGGTAAGGGTTAAGACAGGATGTTGCAGCCTCATGATGGAACTCTGCGCAAATCCTCAAGATGCTTTTAGTTTGGTCTGGTTTGATTCAAGGGGAAGGTATGCCTTGTTGTAGTGTGCTGAACGTTCCTGGTGACCTCACTGCAGACTCAGATGTTATTCTCTGCCGCCCGGGGCGTCTGCGCGGCTTTAGGTTGTGGTTTTGGCCTGTGTTACTTTTGTTCTAAACATTTCCTTGCCCGGCTGCCGGCTCCCTTCAGACAGAGAAACTCGCACGCAACCCCCGCGCTGTTCTCGCAGGGGGCTCGCTCCTTCCCCCAGAGTAAAACGCAGATATTAGCCCATATTTATCAAGCCCTGGAGAGTAATAAATTGCACAGTGATAAACCACCAGGCAATCAGCTCTTAACTGTCAGGTTACAGGCTGTTTGGAAAATGACAGTTAGGAGCTGATTGATTGGTACTAATTCACCGTGCAGTTTATTACTCGACAAAGCTTGATAAATCTGGGCCCCTGGGCGGGATGTATTAACATACATCGCCGCCCCTCGCCACTCATCGCAGCGATGTTGGTCGCATATGTACTAACATATGCAATAAACATCGCAATGCGGTGACGGAGGCCCCCCATGATACCTGTGAGGTGATGTGCGGGGGTTCTCCGTCACCTCCCTGGGCTCTCCTTCTCCTTAGCTGCCGGGAACAAGGCCGCAGGCTGTCCCCGGCGCCTCCTCCTCCCCCCTGCACCTGGATGGACCTTCGGCTGCGTTGCTAGGGGGAAGAGGAGATTGCCTTCCGGGTCCAGGCTGCCTGGAGGAAAGTATGCTGGGGGGTAAGGCATCTGTGGCGGGAGAAGACAGGTTGCGGCGGCTGGCGATAAGCCCATGGGCTTCTATAGGGTGTCGCCATCCAGAGATTGCGATACCCTTGGCGGCGAAAAAACGGCGGCCGGGTCTTAGTACATTTGAAAATGCGGTAAAACCCCCGAAAACGGGGGTTTTACTGCATTTTTCCCTTAGTACATCTGTGTGATCTCTCCATTTACAAATCAGAATTGACATAAAATAGCACAGTACACACTGTTCTCATCAGGGCAGAAACGAAGAGGTTACTATATAGCTAAAGGAGGTATAAGTAACAGTGTGATGTAGGTAGGGATCCGTCACTCCTGGGTCATGTTTGTCTCATTATCTTTCCAAATTGCCTGGAACCCTCTGCGCCACCGGGCGCTGCGCCACGTCTTCTGGTGGTATATAGCGAAGAGCAAAAGCTGTTGCTTAGGATGAAGGTGTTTTCTATCAGCAGGTAGACTAAGGACCCTACACACTGGCCGATTGGCCGCCGAGGTGCCCAACTGCCAATACGGGGGGAGGGGTGACGGGGCGGAGTGAAGTTTCTTCACC
The DNA here is from genome assembly GCF_028390025.1 of Pseudophryne corroboree. NCBI lineage: Eukaryota > Metazoa > Chordata > Amphibia > Anura > Myobatrachidae > Pseudophryne > Pseudophryne corroboree. Next base: position 379,928,492 of record NC_086453.1, read on the forward strand.
CCCCCACCCCGTCACCCGTCCCCATAGCCCTGCATGCTAATATGGACGATATTGTCCATATTGGCTTGCAGGTCTAAACGACCCGGCACCAACGATGAACGACCGCGGGGCCGCGCATCGTTCATCGTTGGTGCCTACACACTAAGCGATATGAACAATTTCTATATCGGCCGCACACATCGGCCAGTGTGTAGGGCCCATAAGCTTTGCAGGACACCAAGGATGAAGCTGATTGAGAAAGACTGAGGGGCTCTAAGGTGTTGCTGTAATGTGCAGGGTCTTTACAGGAGGACAAGTTCCTAAGGACCTGAGAATAAGGACCACACTAGAACACATATACTGACTTCATAGACTGGATAGGCAGAAGATGCTGCCAGCAAATCCAGACTTGTACAGCGTTTCAAACCCAAGACATGTAGCTATTGGTTAGTGTCCTGAGTCCTGTTCACACTACGCTCACCTTCTAGACACACGGCAACGTCTGACCAAGACTCCGCAATAGGCACCTAAGCCTCCACATTCATACGGTGATGTAAGCGTCTGTATGGAGTCTCTGTTGTCAGCGGTGAGCCGTAGATCATAGCAGACCCCAGCAACTGGAAATTATAATAATTGTGTCCCCCCCACCTCCACTCAGGATTTATCGCCGGGCTTGTGTGCGGCAATGTGTCTGCAGGCAGATTCTCCTCACTATGAACAAAGCTGTTTTATCGTGATTAAGTCTCAGCTCGCTGGCAGCAATCCACTGAATGAGATCAGCCTCTCATTGACTGTGCGCCGATAATAGTAAGATGCGTATAATCCGGTACTGGCAGAGAACCAATCTGCAGTACATGCAACCGGCCTGTTACATGGAAAGACTGGCCTGTCACATGGAAAGACTGGCCTGTCACATGGAAGAACTGGCCTGTCACATGGAAGGACTGGCCTGTCACATGGAAGGACTGGCCTGTCACATGGAAGGACTGGCCTGTTACATGGAAGGACTGGCCTGTTATATTGAAAGGACTGGCCTGCAGAAGGAATGGCCTGTTACAGTGTACGGAAGGACTGGCCAGTTACAGTGTACGGAAGGACTGGCCTGTTACAGTGTACGGAAGGACTGGCCAGTTACACTGTACGGAAGGACTGGCCTGTTACAGTGTACGGAAGGACTGGCCTGTTACAGGGCACGGAAGGACTGGCCTGTTACACTGTACGGAAGGACTGGCCTGTTACAGTGCACGGAAGGACTGGCCTGTTACACTGCACGGAAGGACTGGCCAGTTACACTGTACGGAAGGACTGGCCAGTTACAGTGCACGGAAGGACTGGCCAGTTACAGTGCACGGAAGGACTGGCCTGTTACACGGCACGGAAGGACTGGCCTGTTACACTGCACGGAAGGACTGGCCTGTTACACGGCACGGAAGGACTGGCCTGTTACAGTGCACGGAAGGACTGGCCTGTTACAGTGCACGGAAGGACTGGCCTGTTACAGTGCACGGAAGGACTGCCCAGTTACACTGTATGGAAGGACTGGCCTGTTACAGTGCACGGAAGGACTAGCCAGTTACACTGCACGGAAGGACTGGCCTGTTACACTGCACGGAAGAACTGGCCTGTTACACTGCACGGAAGGACTAGCCAGTTACACTGCACGGAAGGACTGGCCTGTTGTTACACTGCACGGAAGGACTAGCCTGTTACACTGCACGGAAGGACTGGCCTGTTACACTGCACGGAAGGACTGGCCAGTTACACTGCACGGAAGGACTGGCCAGTTACACTGCACGGAAGGACTGGCCTGTTACACTGTACGGAAGGACTGGCCTGTTACAGTGCACGGAAGGACTGGCCTGTTACACTGCACGGAAGGACTGGCCAGTTACACTGTACGGAAGGACTGGCCAGTTACAGTGCACGGAAGGACTGGCCAGTTACAGTGCACGGAAGGACTGGCCTGTTACACGGCACGGAAGGACTGGCCTGTTACACTGCACGGAAGGACTGGCCTGTTACACGGCACGGAAGGACTGGCCTGTTACAGTGCACGGAAGGACTGGCCTGTTACAGTGCACGGAAGGACTGGCCTGTTACAGTGCACGGAAGGACTGCCCAGTTACACTGTATGGAAGGACTGGCCTGTTACAGTGCACGGAAGGACTAGCCAGTTACACTGCACGGAAGGACTGGCCTGTTACACTGCACGGAAGAACTGGCCTGTTACACTGCACGGAAGGACTAGCCAGTTACACTGCACGGAAGGACTGGCCTGTTGTTACACTGCACGGAAGGACTAGCCTGTTACACTGCACGGAAGGACTGGCCTGTTACACTGCACGGAAGGACTGGCCAGTTACACTGCACGGAAGGACTGGCCTGTTACACTGCACGGAAGGACTGGCCTGTTACACGGCACGGAAGGACTGGCCTGTTACACGGCACGGAAGGACTGGCCTGTTACACGGCACGGAAGGACTGGCCTGTTACACGGCACGGAAGGACTGGCCTGTTACACGGCACGGAAGGACTGGCCTGTTACACGGCACGGAAGGACTGGCCTGTTACACGGCACGGAAGGACTGGCCTGTTACACGGCACGGAAGGACTGGCCTGTTACAGGGCACGGAAGGACTGGCCTGTTACAGGGCACGGAAGGACTGGCCTGTTACAGGGCACGGAAGGACTGGCCCATACCTCACAACATGACCCTTTCCAGGAGGGACAGAATGCTCTGCTCCTGGACTTCCCTATTAATTTATGATTGCCATCACCTGTGTTGAAACACCTTTCTTTATTCATTTACCTGTTCAAAACAGGTGCCAGCAATCACAAATTGAGAAAAAAGTCCAGAAGCAGAGCATTGTGTCCTCCTGGGGAGGGTCACGTTGGGAGGATTGCTGGCCTGTTACACTGCATGGAAGGACTGGCCTGTTACACTGCACGGAAGGACTGGCCTGTTACACTGCACGGAAGGACTGGCCTGTTACACTGCACGGAAGGACTGGCCTGTTACACTGCACGGAAGGACTGGCCTGTTACACTGCACGGAAGGACTGGCCTGTTACACTGCACGGAAGGACTGGCCTGTTACACGGCACGGAAGGACTGGCCTGTTACACGGCACGGAAGGACTGGCCTGTTACACGGCACGGAAGGACTGGCCTGTTACACTGCACGGAAGGACTGGCCTGTTACACGGCACGGAAGGACTGGCCTGTTACACGGCACGGAAGGACTGGCCTGTTACACGGCACGGAAGGACTGGCCTGTTACACGGCACGGAAGGACTGGCCTGTTACAGGGCACGGAAGGACTGGCCTGTTACAGGGCACGGAAGGACTGGCCCATACCTCACAACATGACCCTTTCCAGGAGGGACAGAATGCTCTGCTCCTGGACTTCCCTATTAATTTATGATTGCCATCACCTGTGTTGAAACACCTTTCTTTATTCATTTACCTGTTCAAAACAGGTGCCAGCAATCACAAATTGAGAAAAAAGTCCAGAAGCAGAGCATTGTGTCCTCCTGGGGAGGGTCACGTTGGGAGGATTGCTGGCCTGTTACACTGCATGGAAGGACTGGCCTGTTACACTGCACGGAAGGACTGGCCTGTTACACTGCACGGAAGGACTGGCCTGTTACACTGCACGGAAGGACTGGCCTGTTACACTGCATGGTAGGACTGGCCTGTTACACTGCATGGAAGGACTGGCCTGTTACACTGCACGGAAGGACTGGCCCATTACACTGCATGGAAGGACTGGCCTGTTACACTGCATGGAAGGACTGGCCTGTTACACTGCATGGAAGGACTGGCCTGTTACACTGCATGGAAGGACTGGCCTGTTACACTACATGGAAGGACTGGCCTGTTACACTACACGGAAGGACTGGCCTGTTACACTGCACGGAAGGACTGGCCTGTTACACTGCATGGAAGGACTGGCCTGTTACACTGCATGGAAGGACTGGCCTGTTACACTACATGGAAGGACTGGCCTGTTACACTACATGGAAGGACTGGCCTGTTACACTGCATGGAAGGACTGGCCTGTTACACTACATGGAAGGACTGGCCTGTTACACTGCATGGTAGGACTGGCATGTTACACTGCATGGAAGGACTGGCCTGTTACACTGCATGGTAGGACTGGCCTGTTACACTACATGGAAGGACTGGCCTGTTACACTACATGGAAGGACTGGCCTGTTACACTGCATGGAAGGACTGGCCTGTTACACTGCATGGAAGGACTGGCCTGTTACACTGCATGGAAGGACTGGCCTGTTACACTGCATGGAAGGACTGGCCTGTTACACTACATGGAAGGACTGGCCTGTTACACTACATGGAAAAACTGGCCTGTTACACTGTATTCTGTGCTTCCAGTGCCCTCACCCAATATAACCAGCATTAGCCAGTGATCACTAATACTGCATAGCCTCCATATTAATAATTCCAGCCCCCCCCCCCCCGCCTTATCCTGTCTCTTTCCCTCTCTTTGTTTCTCCCCATCTCTATACTTTCCTCACCTCTATCTCCCTCATCTCTCTCTCTCCACTGCATCTGGTTTTGGATCCAGACAGGATGTCTCCAGCCTCTTATCCTGGGTGGGTAAAAATGGGGCAGATGTATTAACCTGGAGAAGGGATAAAGCAGTGATAAGTGGAAGGTGATAACGCACCAGCCAATCGTTACGGATTTGAAAAATGACAGGAGCTGATTGGTTGGTGCGTTATCACCTTCCACTTATCACTGCTTTATCCCTTCTCCAGCCTTAATACATCTGCCCCACTGTGTGGTATTAGTGGCAGTTGGACTTGCATTGAATAAAGCAGTAACTTTGATCTTTGCGCTATGTACGTAACTGTGATTCAGTGGTGGACGCAGGTAATACTTTGGCCATTACCCCACCATCGGGTTTACGTACCGCTACGAATCAGGCCCTTTGGTACATTGTTAATGTAATAGGTGCTACCTACAGCATTGCCTGGCAGCCTAGTCTGTGTCCCTATCATCCTGCAAATCACAATGATCTTAAAGTACCTTCTGACCATTTCCTCCTGCAGACGCATATTGTATAGCCCATGCCTTGCTATATTATATACACCATGCAAACTCGGTCCTCAGGACCCCACACAGCGCATGTTTTGCAGGTAACCCAGCAGGTGCACAGGTGTATTAATTACTTACTGACACATTTTAAAAGGTCCGCAGGTGGAGTTAATTATTTCACTTGTGTTTCTGTGAGGAGACCTGCAAAACATGCACCGTGTGGGGTCCCGAGGACCGAGTTTGCATACCTATGATATACACAGTGGGGGTAATTCTGGGTTGATCGCAGCAGGATTTTTGTTAGCAGTTGGGCAAAACATGTGCAGTGCAGGGGAGGCAGATATAACATGTGCAGAGAGTTAGATTTGGGTGTGGTGTGTTCAATCTGCAATCTATATTGCAGTGTAAAATAAAGCAGCCAGTATTTACCCTGCACAGAAACAAAATAACCCACCCAAATCTAACTCTCTCTGCACATGTTACATCTGCCCCCCCTGCAGTGCACATGGTTTTGCCCAACTGCTAAAAAATGTCCTGCTGCGATCAACTCTGAATGACCCCCAGTGATGGGCAGTCTGAGGTGTCTGTAGGTACTTCCAGGTAGGCTCTGCAGGAACGTGCTGCACAAGAAGGCAGCTCAGATATCCGTGTATCGCCAAGGTAAAGTCGGCCGTATATACATCAGTCCGGCAAATTAAAACACTTTAATCAGTGGAAGCCAGCAGAGTGTTTTCAGGCAGGCGGAATGTTCCCGCCACCCCAGGCAGAGTCCTATTACTGTAATGCACATGAAGAAATGAATAGTTCTGTTATACCTATGATTCAATTAGTAATTGCAACACTTGCGGCTGGAGAGCGAACGTTGGAGTCACCTGTTACGTTTTGCTTCTCCCTGAAACCTGCAGCCGAGTCCTTCATCTCTATCATTATAGGGAATTCGTCGGGTGTATTGTTGTTGGGAGCTGTGGGAGAGAGAAGGCTGTCTATACTGTATGGGGTGCCCGTGTACATACGTTGTGTCCTGTCCCATGTAATTCAGAGCTGACACCAGCCCAACGGAGAGGCTACACAGCGTGCGACGATGGGAGCAGCAGTAGCAGGAGCGCAACACTTCCTGCTGCGCAAACCGAGAGACAATCCGCTCGTGTTCTCACGCAAAGTGATACACCTAAGACATAGGGGGTCATTCAGACCTGATCGCTCGCTAGCTATTTTTTTAAGCACTGCGATCAGATAGTCGCCGCCTATAGGGGAGTGTATTTTTGCTTTGCAAGTGTGCGATCGCATGTGCAGCCGAGCGCTACAAAAACAGTTTGTGCAGTTTCTGAGTTGACCAGGACTTACTCAGCCGCTGCGATCACTGCAGCCTGTCCGGGGCCGGAATTGACGTCGGACACCCGCCCTGCAAACGCTTGGACACACCTGCGTTTTTCCAACCGCACCCAGAAAACGGCCAGTTGCCACCCACAAACGCCCTCTTCCTGTCAATCTCCTTGCGATCGGCTGTGCAAATGGATTCTTCGTTAAGTCCATCACTCGACAACGATCCTATTTAGTACCCGTACGACGCGCATGTGCATTGCGGTGCATACGCAGTTCTGACCTGATCGCAGCGCAGCAAAAAAACCTAGCGAGCGATCAGGTCTGAATGACTCCCATAGTGCAGTATTGCATTAGATACGTGTAGATTTATATTCAGGGTGACAGTGGAGGTTATTTACTAAGCGCAAAACTGCTTCTTGGCGTAGAAACCACTTGTGTCCTAGTTGGTGGCAGTGCACATACTGTATAAGGCCTTATTCAGGTTTGTTAGCAAAGCAAAAAAGTTAGCAATTGGGCAAAACCCTGGGGCTATTTCAGACCTGATCGTAGCCGTGCAACATTTTGCATGGCTACGATCAGTCACCCTGACATGCGGCGGTGACCCTATTGCACCCGGCGAGTAAGTCCCTACCTGCGCCGCGGCCCGCCCCCCCCTTCTTCACCCGCACGGTCCGGGCACGCCTGCGTTGGCCGGACCACGCCCCCAAAATGGCGGGCGAACGCTGCCGGCCTGCCCCCTCCTGCCCAGCGAACGGAGGAGGCGATCGCTGAGCTGAGATGCCGATTGCATCTCTGGCATGCGCACTGCGGCATATGCGCAGTTCAGACCCGATCGCCCGCTGAGCGAGATCACACAGCAGCGATCAGGTCTGAATTAGCCCCTATGAGCACTGCAGGTGGGGCAGATGTAAGGTGCAGAGAGAGTTAGATTTGGGTGGGTTATATTGTTTCTCTGCAGGGTAAATACCGGCTGCTTTATTTTTGCACTGCAATTTAGATTGCAGATTGAACACACCACACCCAAATCTAACTCTCTCTGCACATGTTACATCTGCCCCACTTGCAGTGCACATGGTCTTGCCCAATTGCTCACTTTTTTGGTTTGCTAACAACTCTGAATAACCCCCTTAGTCATCTACACATCGCACAGGTTTCCCAGGCACGGCCACACCTAACGGGGAAGCAGCGGTTTACAGCAAAGCAGGCTTGGGCAGAGCTCCTGCTGACGGGGAAGGGGCGCACTGTAGTGTGCCGTGTGGTACAGGAACGAGAGTTCCTTCTCTAAGGCATAAGGTTGTTGAATTGAGATAAAGGGATGGAAAGCGGATATAGGGGGTTATTCCGAGTTGATCGCTCGCTGGCCGGTTTTTAGCAGCCGTGCAAACGCATTGTTGCCGCCCACCGGGGAGTGTATTTTCGCTTTGCAGAAGTGCGAACGCCTGTGCAGCAGAGCGCCTGCAAAATCTTTTTGTGCAAAACAAGACCAGCCCTGTAGTTACTCTTCGCGTGCGTTGATTCTAACGACGGAGGGACGGCTTTTGACGTCACACACCCGCCCAGCCACGCCTGCATTTTTTCTGGCACGCCTGCGTTTTTCAAAGCACTCCCTGAAAACGGTCAGTTGACACCCAGAAACGCCCACTTCATGTCAATCTTCCTGCGTTCGGCCGTGCAACTGGAATGTTCGTTACACTATGTGCAAACCCACGATGCTCATTGTAACCGTACGACGCGCCTGCGCATTGCGGTGCATACGCATGCGCATAAATGCCGATTTTTAGCCTGTTCGATGCGCTGCAGACAACGGCAGCTAGCGATCAACTTGGAATGACCCCCATTCTTCCTCTCCGCATAAGCACGTCAGCTCTGCGCTCTGAGCTAGTACTATACTATTAGTGGGATCACCATGTTGCACTTTTCAGCACATTCTGCGCAATGGGGCCGTCCCCTCTCCTAATACACCTCTGAGTCCTGATGTCCCCTCGCTCTCATGATTACTGTCAGCCGTTAATTTGGATAAATTGGCCAGGATTTTGGGAGCGATTCAGAAAGGGTTATTATAGTGAGACAGTAGGAGGCTGGACAATAGTGCACTTTCCATAGTAACTCCCTACTATCCGCCTCCCTACTTCCAGGCTGCAGCGGGCGCACTGTGCGGAAGGGGCTACAATCACTATGAGAGTCAGGGTTTATGTAGATGACCTGCGTATAAATGGTATGATTAATGGTTAGCTATAAAGAGATTATCCGCACCGCTGAATCGCCGAGGAAAATTGTGTCATTAAGCTTAGATTCTACGCGGCTTCTGGGGACAGGAGAGCGAAGCGCGTCATGCGTGTTGTACACACCTGTCGTGTTTTTTTATAGAATGTTGAGAATACAGCACAGTTGATGGGTGGAGAGCACCGCCATTAGCATGAAGAGGGAGATTAGCCACATAATGGACATTGTAAGCTCCTGTGGATGTTACTGATGGGTTTGAGGTTAATTGAGGTTAAATGAGGTCAACGTTGTGTGATTTTATGGCAGAAGGAGACATACAACAGTATAGATTGGAGATAGTACACATGTATTTACCTATGAATATGTTTATAGACCTTACCCCCCGTGGCGTCGGTACTGAGATATGTTTACGTAGGACGCCAGCCGCAGATGGCGCAGCTCCGATAGAAAGCTTTTATTGAACGTAAAATGCAGAATAGTAAAAATAAAATGAACCATTACAAAAACAAAATCTGTTTTCAGTGTAAACTAATTGTAATATTAGAAAAGCAGAAATCATTTTGTTGACAAAACATTTCTCCCGCTGTCAGTTCCCCAGACTGAGAAACGTGAGACGTGCGATATATTCTGACATCTATGTATACATCCCTGGAATAGCGCAGAGCTCAGGGGCAAATCAATCCCGCGCCGCCTCTCCAAACCGGAAGGGTTCGCTCAGTAAGTGTCATGTGTGCGCTAAGGATGATTTTATATATCAGACTCCTACATGGAGACTGCCCTCTGAATGCAAGGTCAGGGGAAACCTCATCTGCCTCTACGTGGCTGTGGTAATAAAACTATTATATCTACTGCAGCTTCTTCCTATTCTATAACTTCTCTAGTAGGTTTTTATATATTTAAATCTCTGTGTGTGTGTGTGTGTGTGTGTGTGTATGTGTGTGTGTATATATATATATATATATATATATATATATATATATATATATATAATATAGATTCAAGAGTCGCAGTACACCCTTTTGTTTCAAAAACTGTGCGGGACATGGGAAAACTGAATACTCCAGTAAGGTATGGATGAGTTGGGCTATCTTATAGGGTATGTACAGAACATGGGCGCCATCTTGAAATCGGCCATCTTTAATCTAAGTCCGTTTTTTCAAATGGAAAGGGGGTCGTGTAACATGTCAAACAACATTGGAATTTGATGAAAAGTTTATTGCTGCAAACAGATGTGATATAGCAATTATGGGGGGTCATTCCGAGTTGTTCGCTCGCAAGCTGCTTTTAGCAGCTTTGCACACGCTAAGCCGCCGCCTACTGGGAGTGAATCTCAGCTTATTAAAATTGCGAACGAAAGATTAGCAGAATTGCGTATAGACACTTCTTAGCAGTTTCTGAGTAGCTCCAGACTTACTCGGCATCTGCGATCAGTTCAGTGCTTGTCGTTCCTGGTTTGACGTCACAAACACACCCAGCGTTCGCCCAGACACTCCTCCGTTTCTCCAGCCACTCCCGCGTTTTTCCCAGAAATGGTAGCGTTTTTTCACACACTCCCATAAAACGGCCAGTTTCCGTCCAGAAACACCCACTTCCTGTCAATCACATTACGATCACCAGAACGAAGAAAAAACCTCGTAATGCCGTGAGTAAAATACCTAACTGCATAGCAAATTTACTTGGCGCAGTCGCACTGCGGACATTGCGCATGCGCATTAGCGACTAATCGCTCCGTTGCGAGAAAAAAATACAGAGCGAACAACTCGGAATGACCCCATGGTTCGAACGTTACAACACTTTTTTTGCTGGAATTACAGGCTGAACTGTTCTCCATGAAGGATAGTCATTTAATGTGTGGGCGTTGTGCTGCGTTGTGGGCTCTTCTCGAAGGATGCCAAAACCGTTGTTGAGGCTGTCTCGTCGGTAACACTTTTTGGACAACCACTTTTTTGTCAGCCACAGTCCCAGGTTCTCGGAATTTGGAAATTAGACACCTGACAGTGTTACGTGAAATTGGAGGTCTTTCTGGGTGCCGGTTGTTAAAATCTGCAGCTATGTCACAGAAACTTCGTTCTCCAGACATCAAAATGACCTCAATTCTCTCCTGCTTTGTCAAAGCCATCTTCAGTTACCTGCAACAAAATAGTGTTGTAACTTATAACTCCTTACTGGAGTATTCAGTTTTCCCATTTCCTGCACAGGTTTTGAAACAAAAGGGTGTACTGCGACTTTTTAATCACCCTGTATATACAGTACTGTGCAAAAGTTTTAGGCAGGTGTGGAAAAAAATGCTGCAAAGTAAGGATGCTTTAAAAAATAGAAGAGTTTATTTTTTTCAATTACCAAAAAGCAAAGTGAATGAACAGAAGAGGAATTTAAATCAAATCCGTATTTGGTGTGACCACCCCTTGCCTTCAAAACTGCACCAATTCTTCTAGGTACACTTGCACACAGTTTATAAAGGAACTTGGCAGGGAGGTTCCAAACATCTTGGAGAACTAACCACAGATCTTCTGTGAATGTAGGCTTGCCCAAATCCTTCTGTCTCTTCATGCAATCCCAAACAGGTTCGATGATAAAGAGATCAGGGCTCTGTGGGGGGCTATATCATTACTTCCAGGACTCCTTGTTCTTCTTTACCCTGAAGATAGTTTTTATTGACATTGGCTGTATGTTTGGGGTCATTGTCCTGCTGCAGAATAAATTTAGAGCATATGTAGATGCCTCCCTGATGGTACTGCATGATAGATAAGTATCTACCATTACTGAGCCTCCATGATGTTGTTGTAAACTGACACCCGAGATAGCATTTTCCACCACCTTCAACTCTGCTCCAGTTGATTCTGGAACGATAGCGCTGCATCCATCCTGCGCAATTCCAGACATTGGTAGACTCAATGGCCCATTCAGACTGTAAGTGGTGGCCCAACATCTTATTAAGTGACTTTTAATTAGTGCCTTACTTTTCCCTACCATGTGCACTGTAGGGGGGGGGGGGGGGCAGATGTAACATGTGCAGAGAGAGTTTAGATTTGGGTGTTCTGAATTAGGCCCATAATTGTGACGTGAAATATTCAGCCTTACATGGAGATTCTCCGATATGTAATGGAGGACGGTTGGTCGTTGTGTAGGAGCAAACTGTTGTGAAACCTGTTTTAAAGCAGAGTTGCTGATGAACTTGTGTAAACGCTGGAGCCAGGCCAGGGGGGAGAACGCTCCCGGCCGCCCACGTCATTATTTACAGAATAAGCTAGACGGTGTCGCTCAGCTCTTGTTTAGATCTTCCTTAATGACCATTTATAGGAAGGGTTCTCGCCGCTGTCCTCTTCTGCCTACAGAATCCAAACTGTTTGCTCTGCATGTTCAACATAAGGAATTCTGCAACCCATGCATTTACACTTATCAGTGAAGTAGACTGTAAAATCCATGAAAGTGTCTACTCTTCAAGAAGCGGCCCGGCGTGCATATCTCCGTCACATATTCCAGCCGCGTGTTGTTATTGTGCTATGAATTCTTCATAGAAACTCAATTAGTTAAGGACTCTCTTACTAGGAACACACAATTTAATGTGAGCAAACTAGTCTCTGTAGCTGGGATTCTTTTAGTCGTTCATGCAACATTCAGCAGGCGTACAGTAAAAATAGGCTTCTGTTGGGACTAAGGGGGTCATTCCGAGTTGTTCGCTAGCTACATTCGGTCGCTGCGCAGCGATGAGGCAAAAAAAAGGCACTTCTGCGCATACGGCGCAATATACTAATACAACGGCTGATGTAGTTTCCCACAGGGTCTAGCGAAGCTTTTCAGTCGCACTGCTGGCCGCAGAGTGATTGACAGGAAGTGGGCGTTTCTGGGTGGCAACTGACCGTTTTCAGGGAGTGTTCGAAAAACCGCAGGCGTGCCAGAAAAAATGCAGGCGTGGCTGGGCGTGTGTGTGACGTCAAATCCGGAACTGAACAGTCTACAGTCATCGCAAGCGCTGAGTAGGTTTTGAGCTACTCTAAAACTGCACAAAAAAACTTTGCCGCCGCTCTGCGATCCTTTCATTCGCACTTCTGCTAAGCTAAAATACACTCCCAGAGGGAGGCGGCATAGCGTTTGCACGGCTGCTAAAAACTGCTAGCGAGCGAACAACTCGGAATGACCACCTAAGACAGGGATGTGTACAGTAGACGTGTCGTGTAGAGGACACAGGAATACACATGACGGGATCGCATTCATAGGCCATAAACATGAATTGATGAGTGCACAACAGCAAACCCCACCTAACAGCGCTCTCTGTAGAGTGCAGCCAAGTGTGACCCTGGCCGCCACCGAGGAGCATTTAGTAACAATGGCAGACGCTTCGCCTTGGGAATCTGGGTAGATGTGCCCAGGGGAGTAACGTTTGCGAGCTGTGTGTGAGGAGACGTACGGGAGCAGTGTCGCGTGGTTGTGTAGTCAGCGCAGGATTGGGAATCGGTGTAGATAATGGTCCTCATTCAGATCCCGGAGGATTTGCGGCGCAGCCGCCGGACAGGTGCAGTACAGGTCTGCGACGTCGGACGCAGGATTGCATCAAGCTCTCAGTGATTGACGGTCTGATGCCGTTTGGGGGCAGGGAGTGTGCGGCGAAGGCCTCCGTTTCGTAAAACACACAGAGGAATGCCACCAACGTTGCGGGGAAGAGAAGAGGCCAGGATCTTAAAGGGGCTAATCTGGCTGATGGCAAGGTATAAGAGGGGATATTTTATAGCTGAAGAGTTTGTCACATGATTGGATGTGTCACGTGACTTCTTCACGTCAACACACTGCGGTTTTTCCAAATGTATAAGGTAAATATTACTTACCTCATGTCCATATGGTAACAAGAATAGCCTCTCCAAGGCAAACGCAGGGTTTCTACTTGGAGGTTTCCATGTATATGCTGCAGAACAACACAGACATTTAACTGTATACAGCAGGGCTGGCCAAACCAGTCCTCAAGATCTACCAACAGTTCCCATTTCCCAGACCACCTAGCTGCTGCACAGGTGTAGTCATTACTAATTAAGATGTGCTGCATTCATTCCTAACTGACAATTCTACAGATCTCCAGGAGGCCTGGAAAACATGAACTGTTGGTAGATCTCGAGGACCGGTTTGGCCAGCCCTGGTATACAGTGATAATCTCCACAGTCAGAATGTCAACATGGCGTTAGTGTCGACGCTTTAGGGTTAGGCTGCAGTTAGGGTTAAATTTAGGTGTTTTCTGGGGGTATCTCTCAGATTTATTTTGATAAATAGGCCGCATTATACTTATCTAACATCCCTTCTAATGCTATGTGGCATACACACTTTGCCCCTTTTCCTCTCATGCCCAGTATTACCACCCTCATGCCTCTGACTGCCCCATCCCTCTCCCAACTAACCTCTGTGTGCTCTCAGGTGTATAGCGGCATTAATGGCCGTCAGTCTGGTTGCCGGCCTTCTGCTGCTCACTGTGACACTGCGGAGCGCCTCCTCGGAGCACGCCTGTGCCCTGTTCCCAGCCTCGTGCAGGAGACTTGTCGTTGTGACACTGCGGAGCGCCTCCTGGGAGCACGCCTGTGCCCTGTTCCCAGCCTCCTGCATGAGACACTGCGGAGCGCCTCCTCGGAGCACGCCTGTGCCCTGTTCCCAGCCTCCTGCATGAGACGCTGCCGAGCACCTCCTCGGAGCACGCTTGTGGCCTGTTCCCAGCCTCCTGCATGAGACGCTGCCGAGCACCTCCTCGGAGCACGCTTGTGCCCTGTTCCCAGCCTCGTGCAGGAGACTTGTCGTTGTGACACTGCGGAGCGCCTCCTGGGAGCACGCCTGTGCCCTGTTCCCAGCCTCCTGCATGAGACACTGCGGAGCGCCTCCTCGGAGCACGCCTGTGCCCTGTTCCCAGCCTCCTGCATGAGACACTGCGGAGCACCTCCTCGGAGCACGCCTGTGCCCTGTTCCCAGCCTTGTGCAGGAGACTTGTCGCTGTGACACTGCGGAGCACCTCCTCGGAGCGCGCCTGTGCCCTGTTCCCAGCCTCCTGCCTGAGACACTGCGGAGCGCCTCCTCGGAGCACACCTGTTCCCAGCCTCCTGCATGAGACGCTGCGGAGCACCTCCTCGGAGCACGCTTGTGCCCTGTTCCCAGCCTCGTGCAGGAGACCTGTCGCTGTGACACTGCGGAGCGCCTCCTCGGAGCACGCTTGCGCCCTGTTCCCAGCCTCGTGCAGGAGACTTGTCGCTGTGACACTGCGGAGCGCCTCCTCGGAGCACGCTTGCGCCCTGTTCCCAGCCTCCTGCATGAGACGCTGCGGAGCACCTCCTCGGAGCACGCTTGTGGCCTGTTCCCAGCCTCCTGCATGAGACGCTGCGGAGCACCTCCTCGGAGCACGCTTGCGCCCTGTTCCCAGCCTCCTGCATGAGACGCTGCGGAGCACCTCCTCGGAGCACGCTTGTGCCCTGTTCCCAGCCTCGTGCAGGAGACCTGTCACTGTGACACTGCGGAGCGCCTCCTGGGAGCACGCCTGTGCCCTGTTCCCAGCCTCCTGCATGAGACACTGCGGAGCGCCTCCTCGGAGCACGCCTGTGCCCTGTTCCCAGCCTCGTGCAGGAGACTTGTCGCTGTGACACTGCGGAGCACCTCCTCGGAGCGCGCCTGTGCCCTGTTCCCAGCCTCGTGCAGGAGACTTGTCGCTGTGACACTGCGGAGCGCCTCCTCGGAGCACGCCTGTGCCCTGTTCCCAGCCTCGTGCAGGAGACTTGTCGCTGTGACACTGCGGAGCGCCTCCTCGGAGCACGCCTGTGCCCTGTTCCCAGCCTCGTGCAGGAGACTTGTTGCTATGACACTGCGGATTAAATGTAAAATTACGTATTTTTTGGAGCTTGAAGTAGAAAATCAGCGGGTCCCTAAACTAGTGTAAGAGGGGTGCGCTGTGCATGGGTGTCGCCCCCCCCCCCGCGTTACCCAGACAATGACAGTGAGGACTGTGCTCTGTGTGCCGCCCGGTGATCAGGAGACCCCCCCTGTGTTACCCAGACAGTGACAGTGAGGACTGTGCTCTGTTTGCCGCCCGGTGATCAGGAGACCCCCCCCCCTGTGTTACCCAGACAGTGACAGGTAGGACTGTGCTCTGTGTGCCGCCCGGTGATCAGGAGACCCCCCCCTGTGTTACCCAGACAATGACAGTGAGGACTGCGCTCTGTGTGCCGCCCGGTGATCAGGAGACCCCCCCCCTGTGTTAACCAGACAATGACAGTGAGGACTGCGCTCTGTGTGCCGCCCGGTGATCAGGAGACCCCCCCTGTGTTACCCAGACAATGACAGGTAGGGCTGCGCTCTGTGTGCCGCCAGGTGATCAGGAGACCCCCCCTGTGTTACCCAGACAATGACAGTGAGGACTGCGCTCTGTGTGCCGCCCGGTGATCAGGAGACCCCCCCCCCCTGTGTTACCCAGACAATGACAGTGAGGACTGCGCTCTGTGTGCCGCCCGGTGATCAGGAGACCCCCCCCTGTGTTACCCAGACAGTGACAGTAAGGACTGTGCTCTGTGTGCCGCCCGGTGATCAGGAGACCCCCCCTGTGTTACCCAGACAGTGACAGTGAGGACTGCGCTCTGTGTGCCGCCAGGTGATCAGGAGACCCCCCCCCTGTGTTACCCAGACAATGACAGTGAGGACTGCGCTCTGTGTGCCGCCAGGTGATCAGGAGACCCCCCCTGTGTTACCCAGACAATGACAGTGAGGACTGCGCTCTGTGTGCCGCCCGGTGATCAGGAGACCCCCCCTGTGTTACCCAGACAATGACAGGTAGGACTGCGCTCTGTGTGCCGCCAGGTGATCAGGAGACCCCCCCTGTGTTACCCAGACAATGACAGTGAGGACTGCGCTCTGTGTGCCGCCCGGTGATCAGGAGACCCCCCCTGTGTTACCCAGACAATGACAGGTAGGACTGCGCTCTGTGTGCCGCCAGGTGATCAGGAGACCCCCCCTGTGTTACCCAGACAGTGACAGTGAGGACTGTGCTCTGTGTGCCGCCCGGTGATCAGGAGACCCCCCCCCCCTGTGTTACCCAGACAATGACAGTGAGGACTGTGCTCTGTGTGCCGCCAGGTGATCAGGAGACCCCCCCTGTGTTACCCAGACAATGACAGTGAGGACTGCGCTCTGTGTGCCGCCCGGTGATCAGGAGACCCCCCCCCCCCCTGTGTTACCCAGACAATGACAGTGAGGACTGCGCTCTGTGTGCCGCCCGGTGATCAGGAGACCCCCCCTGTGTTACCCAGACAATGACAGTGAGGACTGTGCTCAGTGTGCCGCCCGGTGATCAGGAGACCCCCCCTGTGTTACCCAGACAGTGACAGTGAGGACTGCGCTCTGTGTGCCGCCCGGTGATCAGGAGACCCCCCCTGTGTTACCCAGACAGTGACAGTGAGGACTGTGCTCTGTGTGCCGCCCGGTGATCAGGAGACCCCCCCAGTGTTACCCAGACAGTGACAGTGAGGACTGTGCTCTGTGTGCCGCCAGGTGATCAGGAGCCCCCCCCCCCCCCCCCTCCGTGTTACCCAGACAGTGACAGTGAGGACTGCGCTCTGTGTGCCGCCCGGTGATCAGGAGACCCCCCCTGTGTTGCCAGACAATGACAGTGAGGACTGCGCTCTGTGTGCCGCCAGGTGATCAGGAGACCCCCCCCCCCTGTGTTACCCAGACAATGACAGTGAGGACTGCGCTCTGTGTGCTGCCCGGTATTGATTTATGGAATCATATATTTATGAATATTAATATTTAATATATCATATATGGTTATTAATATATGGATATATTTAAATTAATATGCGTTATCATATATATCTGCAAATATATTATGTCAGGCTTACAAATTAATTGGCTGATAAATATATGCAGTCCTTATATATATATGACTTATGAAATTATGAAGTTAAGATTCCTTAAAGAGAGTTCAAGCTTGAATATTACCGCTCTTTTTATATGATTCTTTATTTACAGGCAGATCAAATCGTACAGAATAAGATATACACAGTAGTGATATATATACTAATTATAATTATATTAAGCTATGCTATGTTTCCTTCGTTACATAA